>NC_045806.1:27589822-27677418 GCF_009873245.2 Balaenoptera musculus
TGACTTGGAAGACAGAATGGTGGAACTCACTGCTGCGGAACAGACTAAAGAAAAAAGAATGAAAAGAAATGAAGACAGCCTAAGAGACCTCTGGGACAACATTAAATGCAACAACATTTGCATTATAGGGTCCCAGATGGAGAAGAGAGAGAGAAAGGACCTGAGAAAATATTTGAAGAGATTATAGTCGAAAACTTCCCTAACATGGGAAAGGAAATAGCCACCCAAGTCCAGGAAGCGCAGAGAGTCCCATACAGGATAAACCCAAGGAGAAACACGCCGAGACACACAGTAATCAAAGTGGCAAAAATTAAAGACAAAGAAAAATTATTGAAAGCAGCAAGGGAAAAACGACAAATAACATACAAGGGAACTCCCATAAGGTTAACAGCTGATTTCTCAGCAGAAACTCTCCAAGCCAGAAGGGAGTGGCATGATATACTTAAAGTGATGAAAGGGAAGAACCTACACCCAATATGACTCTACCCGGCAAGGATCTCATTAAGATTCGATGGAGAAATCAAAAGCTTTACAGACAAGCAAAAGCTAAGAGAATTCAGCACCACCAAACCAGCTCTACAACAAATGCTAAAGGAACTTCTCTAAGTGGGAAACACAAGAGAAGAAAAGGACCTACAAAAACAAACCCAAAACAATTAAGAAAATGGTCATAGGAACATACATATCGATAATTACCTTAAACGTGAATGGATTAAATGCTCCAACCAAAAGACACAGGCTTGCTGAATGGATACAAAAACAAGACCCATATATATGCTGTCTACAAGAGACCCACTTTAGACCTAGGGACACATACAGACTGAAAGTGAGGGGATGGAAAAAGATATTCCATGCAAATGGAAAACAAAAGAAAGCTGGAGTAGCTATACTCATATCAGATAAAATAGACTTTAAAATAAAGAATGTTACAAGAGACAAGGAAGGACACTACATAATGATCAAGGGATCAATCCAAGAAGAAGATATAACAATTATAAATAGATATGCACCCAACATAGGAGCACCTCAATACATAAGGCAACTGCTAACAGCTATAAAAGAGGAAATTGACAGTAACACAATAATAGTGGGGGACGTTAACACCTCACTTACACCAATGGACAGATCATCCAAAATGAAAATAAATAAGGAAACAGAAGCTTTAAATGACACAACAGACCAGATAGATTTAATTGATATTTATAGGACATTCCATCCAAAAACAGCAGAATACACGTTCTTCTCAAGTGCGCACGGAACATTCTCCAGGATAGATCACATCTTGGGTCACAAATCAAGCCTCAGTAAATTTAAGAAAAGTGAAATCATATCAAGCATGTTTTCTGACCACAACGCTATGAGATTAGAAATGAATTACAGGGAAATAAACGTAAAAAACACAAACACACGGAGGCTAAACAATACGTTACTAAATAACCAAGAGATCACTGAAGAAATCAAAGAGGAAATCAAAAAATACCTAGAGACAAATGACAATGAAAACACGACGACCCAAAACCTAGGGGATGCAGCAAAAGCAGTTCTAAGAGGGAAGTTTATAGCTATACAAGCCTACCTCAAGAAACAAGAAAAATCTCAAGTAAACAATCTAAACTTACACCTAAAGCAACTAGAGAAAGAAGAACAAACAAAACCCAAAGTTAGAAGAAGGAAAGGAATCATAAAGATCAGAGCAGAAATAAATGAAATAGAAACAAAGAAAACAATAGCAAATATCAATAAAACTAAAAGCTGGTTCTTTGAGAAGATAATCAAAATTGATAAACCATTAGCCAGACTCATCAAGAAAAAGAGGGAGAGGACTCAAATCAATAAAATCAGAAATGAAAAAGGAGAAGTTACAACAGACACTGCAGAAATACAAAGCATCCTAAGAGACTACTACAAGCAACTCTATGCCAATAAAATGGACAACCTGGAAGAAATGGACACATTCTTAGAAAGGTATAACCTTCCAAGACTGAACCGGGAAGAAACAGAAAGTATGAACAGACCAATCACAAGTAATGAAATTGAAACTGTGATTAAAAATCTTCCAACAAACAAAAGTCCAGGACCAGATGGCTTCACAGGTGAATTCTATCAAACATTTAGAGAAGAGCTAACACCTATCCTTCTCAAACTCTTCCAAAAAATTGCAGAGGAAGGAACACTCCCAAACTCATTCTATGAGGCCACCATCACCCTGATACCAAAACCAGACAAAGACACTACAAAAAAAGAAAATTACAGACCAATATCACTGATGAATATAGATGCAAAAATCCTCAACAAAATACTGGCAAACAGAATCCAACAACACATTAAAAGGATCATATACCACGATCAAGTGGGATTTATCCCAGGGATGCAAGGATTCTTCAATATATGCAAATCAATCAATGTGATACACCATATTAACAAATTGAAGAATAAAAACCATATGATTATCTCAATAGATGCAGAAAAAGCTTCTGACAAAATTCAACACCCATTTATGATAAAAACTCTCCAGAAAGTGGGCATAGAGGGAACCTACCTCAACATAATAAAGGCTATATATGACAAACCCACAGCAAACATCATTCTCAATGGTGAAAAACTGAAAGCATTTCCTCTAAGATCAGGAACGAGACAAGGATGTCCACTCTCACCACTATTATTCAACATAGTTCTGGAAGTCCTAGCCACAGCAATCAGAGAAGAGAAAGAAATAAAAGGAATGCAAATTGGAAAAGAAGAAGTAAAACTGTCACTGTTTGCAGATGACATGATACTATACATAGAGAATCCTAAAACTGCCACCAGAAAACTGCTAGAGCTAATTAATGAATATGGTAAAGTTACAGGATACAAGATTAATGCACAGAAATCTCTTGCATTCCTATACACTAATGATGAAAAATCTGAAAGAGAAATTATGGAAACACTCCCATTTACCATTGAAACAAAAAGAATAAAATACCTAGGAATGAACCTACCTAGGGAGACAAAAGACCTGTATGCAGAAAACTATAAGACACTGATGAAAGAAATTAAAGATGATACCAAAAGATGGAGAGATATACCATGTTCTTGGATTGGAAGAATCAACATTGTGAAAATGACTCTACTACCCAAAGCAATCTACAGATTCAATGCAATCCCTATCAAATTACCAATGGCATTTTTTACAGAGCTAGAACAAATCATCTTAAAATTTGTATGGAAACACAAAAGACCCCGAATAGCCAAAACAGTCTTGAGGGAAAAAAACGGAGCTGGAGGAATCAGACTCCCTGACTTCAGACTATACTACAAAGCTACAGTAATCAAGACAATATGGTACTGGCACAAAAACAGAAACATAGATCAATGGAACAAGATAGAAAGCCCAGAGATAAACCCACGCACCTATGGTCAACTAGTCTATGACAAAGGAGGCAAAGATATACAATGGAGAAAAGACAGTCTCTTCAATAAGTGGTGCTGGGAAAACTGGACAGCTACATGTAAAAGAAGGAAATTAGAATACTCCCTAACACCATACACAAAAATAAACTCAAAATGGATTAGAGACCTAAATGTAAGACTGGACACTATAAAACTCTTAGAGGAAAACATAGGAAGAACACTCTTTGACATAAATCACAGCAAGATCTTTTTTGAATCACCTCCTAGAGTAATGGAAATAAAAACAAAAATAAACAAATGGGACCTAATGAAACTTCAAAGCTTTTGCACAGCAAAGGAAACCATAAACAAGACGAAAATACAACCCTCAGAATGGGCGAAAATATTTGCAAACGAATCAACGGACAAAGGATTAATCTCCACAGTATGGAGGTTCCTTAAAAAACTACAAATAGAACTACCATACGACCCAGCAATCCCACTACTGGGCATATACCCTGAGAAAACCATAGGTCAAAAAGTGTCATGTACCACAATGTTCATTGCAGCTCTATTTACAATAGCCAGGACCTGGAAGCAACCTAAATGTCCATCGACAGATGAATGGATAAAGAAGATGTGGCACATATATACAATGGAATATTACTCAGCCATAAAAAGAAATGAAATGGAGGTATTTGTAATGAGGTGGATGGAGTTAGAGTCTGTCATACAGAGTGAAGTAAGTCAGAAAGAGAAAAACAAATACAGTATGCTAACACATATATACGGAATCTAAGGAAAAAAAAAAAAAAAGGCCATGAAGAACCTAGTGGCAAGACGGGAATAAAGACACAGACCTACTAGAGAATGGACTTGAGGATATGGGGAGGGGGTGGGGTGAGATGTGACGGGGTAAGAGAGTGTCATGGACATATATACACTACCAAATGTAAAATAGATAGCTAGTGGGAAGCAGCCGCATAGCACAGGGAGATCAGCTCGGTGCTTTGTGACCACCTAGAGGGGTGGGATGGGGAGGGTGGGAGGGAGGGAGATGCAAGAGGGAAGAGAAATGGGAACATATTGTATATGTATAACTGATTCACTTTGTTATAAAGCAGAAGCTAACACACTATTGTAAGGCAATTATACTTCAATAAAGATGTTTAAAAAAAAAAAAAAAAAAAAAAAAAAAAAAAGGATTAATCTCCAAAATATATAAACAGCTCATTCAGCTCAATATTAAAGAAACAAACACCCCAATCAAAAAATGGGCAGAAGACCTAAATAGACATTTCTCCAAAGAAGACATCCAGATGGCCAAGAAGCACATGAAAAGATGCTCAACATCACTAATTATTAGAGAAATGCAAATCAAAACTACAATGAGGTATCACCTCACACCAGTTAGAATGGGCATCATCAGAAAATCTACAAACAACAAATGCTGGAGAGGGTGTGGAGAAAAGGGAACCGTCTTGCACTGTTGGTGGGAATGTAAATTGATACAGCCACTATGGAGAACAATATGGAGGTTCCTTAAAAAACTAAAAATAGAATTACCATATGACCCAGCAATCCCACTACTGGCCATATACCCAGAGAAAACCGTAATTCAAAAAGACACATGCACCCCAATGTTCATTGCAGCACTATTTACAATAGGCAGGTCATGGAAGCAACCTAAATGCCCATCAACAGACGAATGGATAAAGAAGATGTGGTACATATATACAATGGAATATTACTCAGCCATAAAAAGGAATGAAATTGAGTCATTTGTTGAGACGTGGATGGATCTAGAGACTGTCATACAGAGTGAAGTAAGTCAGAAAGAGAAAAACAAATATTGTATATCAACGTATGTATGTGGAACCTAGAAAAATGGTACAGATGAGCCGGTTTGCAGGGCAGAAGTTGAGACACAGATGTAGAGAACAGACATATGGACACCAAGGGGGGAAAACTGTGGTGGGGTGGGGATGGTGGTGTGCTGAATTGGGCGATTGGGATTGACATGTGTACACTGATGTGTATAAAGTTGATGACTAATAAGAATCTGCAGTATAAAAAAACAAACAAACAAAACAACTAATACTAAACTTTCATTGGGTTATTTGTATGGAAATATGTTAATATAAATGTTTCAGACATTACATGAAATTTCTAAAAATCTTATATGTTCTGGTATAATGTTATAAGTCATAATCCTAGTTATTACTTTAAAATGTATATCTCAGAAATAACTAATTTTCTTGTCAACTGCATTATTATGAACTTTCGTCAAATCTTTAACCGTGGTCATTTTTAAGTCTTTTGTCATTTACAGACAGTTCTGGGTGTACTCTGATGATTTTGCAAATATGTTCCTATAAAAGGGTTTCATCTTCAAGAAATTCATGGAAAAGACTCTGACAAGTACAGGTTTCTGGTAACTGACTGTACTGCTGAACTGAATGAATAAGCATTTTCAGAACTCTAATGAAAAACTGATGAACTCATAAAAGTGCTAACAAAAGATCAAGATGAAAAAAAAAATTAATTACATGGGACTGAGTGAACTGATGAGGATGATTATAATTTTTGTGACTTTCTGTTTGAATTAAAAAAAAAAATCCCACAAGGACTCAGAGGCAAAGAATATACAAATCAATTTTCACTGCAAAGTCAAGGAGCTGCTACAGTGGAGGATTACTGGACTGAATGTCAATATTATGACATAGTATGAGTGTGTTTCATGTTTGGTAATTGCAATCATTGTTGCTTTTGTTGTGGTCATCTATGTACAATGCTTGTCAGTCTATTTATCTCTTGTAAAAATAAAATACAGCGTGTGTGTGTTTAAAAAAAAAGAATAAGAGTGGAGATATACTTATTCATTGTAATTAAGATTTATATATTTAATTGGGATCAAACTCTATACAAACATTGTATACCTATTCATTTAATATGCTACTGTATTTCCTTAGGTCATTATTTATTATTTGAAAAATTGATTTTTAAGATCTGAGTAATAAGCCATATATAAGTACACCATATTTTACCATTGTTCTGTTATTTGGCATTTAGTTTGGTTCCAATTTTTCATTATAATAAATAACCCTATAACAAATACATTTGTTTATGTGCTTTGGCTCATCTATCTGCTAATTTCCTTAGAATAAGGAAGAAAAGTTAACAATGAGAATACTAAGAATTTAGATACACATTGCTAAATTTCTTTGCAATGCTGGTACTAAGAATACATGTACACTTCCACCAACAATTATAAAGTATAAATTTAAAAAGAGTTATAAAATATGAAAGTCAACAGATTTATCACTACTGAGCATTAAAATTTATATACTTGATAAAAGAAAAATAGTTTGTCATGGATTTTTTTACATTTTTTATTAATAGAAAAATTAAACAATTTTGTATACATGTGTATATTTTTCATTTGTTTCTACCGTCAGTCGTCTGCTGTGTCTGTTGCCCATTTTGCCTCAGTGTTTTCTTATTTGTTTGTAAGGGCTCTTTTCACATTATCTTAAAAATATATTTATTGAGAATATTTTTATAGCTTCCCTTTTACCTTTTCTAAAAGTATTTTTGCTTCTTTCTAAATAAAATTTTATCAATTTCTTTGTTATTTCTTTCATTGATACTACTCTGAAAATTGTGACCACCCTACAATTGTTTAGATATTTGCCTTTATTCTGGATCCTTATACGTTCATTAAAAAAAACAAAAAACAAACAAACAAAAAAACCTAACTGGGTACTCCCCTGGTGGTGCAGTGGTTAAGAATCCACCTGCTAGTGCAGGGGCATGGGTTCCATCCCTGGTCCGGGAGGATCCCACATGCCGCAGAGCAACTAAGCCCATGCGCCACAACTACTGAGCCTGTGCTCTAGAGCCCACGTGCCAAAACTGCTGAGCCCACGTGCTGCAACGACTGAAGCCTGTGTGCCTAGAGTCCGTGCTCTGCAACAAGAGAAGCCACCACAATGACAAGCCCGTGCACCACAACAGAGAGTAGCCCCCTCTCGCTGCAACTAGAAAAAGCCCATGTGCAGCAATGAAGATCCAATGCAGCCATAAATAAATAAATAAATATTTAAAAAACTACCTGCTTAATCCATTTTAAATTTATATAGTTGAGTTTCTGACCTTGAAGGGTTTTTCAGAAATTGATATTTTTTTCCCAGCACAATCTATTCTCTATTGATTTGTGGTGATTTCTTCATTATATTTTGTGTTTTACATTCAATAAGGTTCTTTTTGCAGATACACCACAGATTTTTGTGACAGCAATACACTACTTCAACCATTGCAGCTTGAAAGTATGTCTAATTCCTGGTAGGTTAAACCCTTCTCTTACCTTAGCTATTCTAATTTATGTACTACGAAGTATCATTTGGTCAAATTACAAAATAAATCTCATTGGGGACTTTGGTAGGGATTCCATTAAATCAATAAATTAATTTGCGTAGAACTACTGCCTTTCCAGCATAAATCTGCTAAATTTTCTATGTTTACAGTGTATTTGGACACTGAGAGTATCTGGGACTCATCTGTGCACTATAAATAATTAAGTACGTTTTCTAATTAACCTTCAGCGTCAGTTTGAAAGGCAGTGACTTGCATATGATTTTATGGATATTAACTGTATACTAATTTGGAAAAGTCCTAAGAACTCCCAGATAGAATAAATCATCACTTAAAAAGTAAAAGCTTTGGCTAAGCTATTTGCTATAATCTTTCTTGTCACACAATGTTTGTAGAAAACTTTTTGTTGATGATTTAATTTCTTAAAGAGTACAGCATCTTCTTTTTAAATATGAAAACATTTGGTAGTCATTTCTTGTCTAGGTTTGTTTTTTATACTTTGAAATATAAAAAAAGATGGCGCCCAAATCCCACCGGGACACTGTTATAATCTGCTCTTTCAAGTGCATGTGTTTCTGAAATTTCAAAAGCCTTGGTTTGAAGTTTTAAAAGCTGCAATTTGAATTTATGTATTCAGATGATTGCAGAAAAGCTAAGGAACGCAGTTAGCATTTCCAGGCTTGTCTCTTGACAGAACAGTTTAAACGTGCTTTATATTGGCATTCATCACATGAAGTGTTATTTCTTTGTTTACCTACTCGCTTAATGCTTATGATAGGATTTATTCAGGCATGTGGTAGTAATAATAATGAATGGGATATTTAACATCACCCATCTGCAATTAAGTGCTAAATATTTTACTTTTAGAGGCATTTCAATACATTTAGCTACTTTTTTTTTTTTAAAGAATGGCTTCTGTTTGAAATATTGGCTCTGTAGCCGTTTACATTATAAATGCTCTTAATGCAATTGAAGGAAGCACATATTATGATGGGGAGAGATTTGCATACTCAGAAAGGAAGAGTTACTGATGTGTTGCTAAAGTCAATGAATTTAACATTAATTCTAAATGAACATTTTCTGTTGGGCCGCTCTTACGGTAAGAGGTAAAGACTGCCAAATCACGTGACATGATTTTAGAAGAGGAGGGTCTACCTAGTGTTCCAGGCCAAATGCTAGGTATTTTCACATTTGAATCTCTTTTAACACTCAATACATCATGTGTATTGTCTCCCTAATATTCCCAATGAAGAAATTGAAGCCCCAGAGATTTATATACCATATATATCCAAGTATAAGGTGACTCTCTATCCTATTTTCCAAATGAGAAGTTCCTCTCTAAGTTTCTGATCAAATGTAACATAGAAACTTTGGGAAATGTAGATAGAATCATCCATTACCCATCTACATATAATGCCTAATTCAATAATTTGATGGTGCATACTAATTTAAAATCATATAACGTATTACATTAGAAAGACCACTAATTTAAAATTATATAACATTAGAAAGATCACACTTCCCCATTCATAGTTTATACAATTGTGGCAACATTCTTCACACACATCTTCAACACTGGATCTGTCATTCTGATGGATGCACTTTTGAGTTATCTAATTCAGTTTTCTAAACAGTGTCATCTTCTCTTCCACCCATGTGGCTTGAGGTACAGTACTGCCACGTGTAATGTTCTACTGGAAATTTTATTCCAAGCCATAAACACACATTTACGTACAGAAGACAGTTTTACGTTATGTAAAGACAGTTTTTCTTTTCTCTGTGCCATATGTCCATGAGCTACATGATGCAACCACTTACTGAGTTGCTTTTAAAATAATCTTTCCAGAGTTTGTTTACAATGGCATTCAACTCATGAAATTGTGATGTCATACCACCAAAGTTAATCACTACTTCTGTTAAACTTGTTTTCTTCCTGTATCAAGTGACTGCTACAAGCAACCAAAATAAGCATAAACTGAGATTAAGCCAATATGTCTTTCCCAGACAGTACTTTGTTGTTTTGCGCAAAATAAAACAAGTGAGTGTCTTATAATTTGAGAAACTCTAGAAAGATTCAAATATAAAGGTGTCTCTTAAGGAAAAAAAACATTCATGCTTAGGCACATTCATGCTTAGGCACATTCATGCTTAGGCACACATAGTAACTTCTCCAAGTCATACTGTCTAGAGGGCATTGCTAGCATCAGAACCCAGGCATCAACTCGATTTTTAAACCCAACCAACATACCTCCCAAATCTGGTTAGTACTCAAGTCACACAATCAGACATTCATTCATTTTGCCTAGTTTGTCCTTTATAAAAATGAAGTGCAACTGAGAGGCATAACATATCAAGGTTCCTCAGGCATTTACTCCTCAATATTAAGGAAAACATTAGCAACTTGTGGGTAGATGTGAAGAATGAGAAGGGAAATCATGGAGCTTAGCAGTGAGAGTTCCTGAAAGGAAAAAAAAAAAAAGTTCAAACCTAAGCCCTGAAAGTTATTAGTTGAGTGTGTGAACCTGGGCAAGTTACTTAACCTCTACAGGCCTCAATTTCCTCATCTTAAAATGGGGACAATAAACACTTCATATTGTGGTTGTTTGGATTAAATTTGCTTTCAGAAACTCCAGTTTTAGCCTACTGCTTTCACTAATGGCATTCAACAAATGGTAGAGAAAATATAAAAAGAGTTTTGTTTTTTTTTTTAAAAAAAAGGGAGACTCTGGATACTGAACTGCTATTTCTATCTCAGAATTTTGCCTAAGGCAACATACTTATATACATAAAAGTATTCATAAAGCATGTACGAGTACACAGGGGGACTATGTGAAACTGAGCTTTTTGATGAGCCAGTTGACAGCTCCATTTCTTTCTTCTGACAAGCTTCCTTGACAAATTTTTTTGGGGAAAGACAATTAGAGTCAAAATGCTAGTCTATGACTAAATGTGCCACCAGATGAGACTACTTCTAGGCAAAGTAAACGTATGGTTACAATGCAACAAAACACCTTTCGAAGGTCTACTAGTGTCCAATGATATGGCGGTGACTGTAGGTAACAATCTTTGCCCTCATGAAGCTCACATTCCAGACAATAAACAAGATAAAGAAGTGAAAAATATCGATTGTGGCAAAGCGGTAAGTGCTACAGAGGGGAAAAAATGAAGCTGGAAGAAAGGGAATATTGAGTGGAGCTGGAGGGTGGCTGCAGTTTTGTAAAGGGTGATCAGAGAAGGCTTCACTGAGAAGGGGTATTTGAGTAAAATCGTAATGGTAGAGACTGGCTGGCTGCTCTTCAAAAAACTTTATTCTCTTCTTTTAACTATGAAGCTAGTTGTCATGTCACATTCTCTCTGGCCATTAGGTGTGACTACATAACTGAATTCTAGCCAATGGAATATACACAAAAGTGATTCTCACCGATTCCAGGCCTGGCTCTTAACCTCACCCCCACATAGATGATATTCCTTGTTCTTTCTCTTTCTAATGTAGAAAAGCATAGGGATTTTGAAAGCCACATGTTAAAAATGTCAGAGCTACAAAATCAAGGTAGACTGGGTCCCTGATTCACAATTTAGAGGGGGAGCTGCCTGCTTGCTGATCAGAAGCAACTTTTTGAATTTTGCATGAGTGAGAAGTTTCTATAGTGGTAAGCCACTGAAATGTGGGGCTTCTACTTTAACATCAGCTTGAATAAAGTTAGGTAATAAAGGAGGTGAGGGAGCAATCCATTCAAATACTGGGGAGAAAACACTCTAAGCAAAGGAAAACAAGTACAAAGGTCCTGAGGCAGGAGTGTGGTTAGAATGTTCCAAAAACAACAAAGAAGTAGGAAAAAATGTTTGGAATGGAATGACAGAGGGGAGACTAGTAGGAGATGAAGTAAAACAAGCCAAATCTTAAGAGATTCTACCTAGAATCCCAAGGCTTTCATAATTCATATTCTCTATCAAATTCAGTTCTCAGATAAAAAGAAGTTCTAGAATAATCTTTTTGGGGATCTCAGGTTGAACCCTTCTCCAATCCTACTTTAATAGGTCCAATTGACTAACTGAATCACAGCACTTCTTCCATATTTTTGTTGTGTACTGTCTACAGAGGTGCTGGAATAGATTTCTGAAAACACTGAGGATGCTTTGGACCGTCATCTATCAGAGGCAGAGTGACACAATTTATCAGTAAAACCTGTAACAAAGCCATTACCATCTGATGGAAGATGCAATGAAGAGTGAATGACCTTAGTTTTTCTGCTTTCAGTCATGGCTAGGTTCTCCCCTTCCCAGACATTCAAAACACCATCATCTTCCCTCCCAAGCTGGCTCCTCTGTCAACGTCCACGGATGGCTCTGCCAGCTCCCAGTCTCTCAAACTAGAAATGAGAGGCATCCTTGATTCTTTCCTCTCCCTCACACCCAGAGTGTATCAATAATTGTCCTCATAATTCCACTTGAGATGTCTCTCTTGAGTATTCCCACTTTCCTCCATAATCCCTGCTACTGTCTCCTCCTCCCATCCTCTCTCACTGGTTACTGTGGCTATTTCCTAATTGGTTTCTGCCTCCTACCTTGTCGTCTTATCCATTCTTAACACTTCAGAATGAATAATACTTCTAAAATATGTCTCTGATCATACTCTCACACCTTCAATAACTCCCTAGTGCCAATGGGATAAAATCCAACTTTTTTAATGTGGATCAAAAACCTCTTTATGATCTGATCTCTACTTACTTCTCTTTCTTCATCTTTCTTTCCATTGCACAATCCACTGAACAACTTACTCTTCTTTGCAATCTAGTACCACATCCATGTCAGGACTCAGCACACTCTGTCCCATCTTTCTTGGATACCCTTCCCATTGTCTTGATCTATGTAGCTTCTAGTTACCTCTTCAATCTCAGGTAAGCCATCACCTCCTCTATGAAGCTTTCCTCAATTAATTAGCAACCTATTCCTAATCAAGTCTAAGTTATGGGCCCTGTTATGTAGTCCCATAGCTCCTCATAATTTTTCTAGCACAGGGTATAATATAATCTCCTATGTTTGTCAATATACAGCAAGTACCATAAGGACAGGTACTCTATTGTGATCACACTCTATTCTCATTACCTACTATATAGTATTTGTTCAATTCTTAAATTCACAGTCTCAGAATGATACCATCTCAATTGTGTGTGTGAGAGAGGTAACATTATTCCCATTATTCTTGGGAGATTTTACATGAAAAACAAAGTGTGTGCTATGGAAGGCAAGTTCTGTGTAAAATTAACTAAATTAAATTGGAGGAAGATACATACAAGGGGTTTCAAAACTATGGACCATGAGCCAAATCCTGCCTGTCATTGGTTTTTGAAAATAAAGTTTTATTGGAACATAGCCACGCCCATTCATTTACATATTGTCTATGACTGCACTCGTACTATGACAGCAGAGTTGAGTAGCTGCAACAGAGACTGAATGGTTGACAAAGCCAAAAGCATTTACTATCTGGCACTTTACTGAAGTTTGATGATATCTGCTATATATTAAATCCCTTTATTAGACACATACTAGGGAATTAAAGATATGAAGATTCTGACATAAGAAAAATCTGTATAATCTTTTTAACCTAGTTATATGTGGATCATGAAAATCTGTATGACGATTTAAACCATTTAAACTCCTTCACCCTTTGAAATAATTATTAACACCTTACACAGTTATTATTTCACAGGATACAACATGAGAATGGCTAATAGGAAAACTAGGCATTGCATCTAATTATAAATATTTATTCTGTTTAAAATTTAAAGTTTCCCAGTATGACAAGCTATGTTTACTTAGCTTTGAATCAAACATGGAAAATACTTAGTAAAAAAAAAGACTGAGGTTTTTGCCTCTTTCTCTTCTTCTTTGCTTTTATGTTACTCAAGTTTCTTTCCTTATTTTTCTTTCTTCCTAATCTAACTTTCTCACTTCTTTTGTAATTTCATATCTTTTTTTGTTACTCAGTCTTTTTCTGTAGGTTTTATGCTGACTTGTATTTCTGTGGCTGTATTTTGAATTCCTCAGGGTACTCGTAATTTGCACCCCCAGCAAAATGTCATCTATTGTCCGTACTATGTACATTTCCACTGGAATATAAATACATTATACACATAAGGAAAACCAAAGTTCCTCTGAGAGAGAAAGGATATATTTTGCTCACTACTTTCATGCTGGAAAAGAAAGGGCAAATGGTATTTCCATTTGATTTATTTAAAATCTGCACACAACTCCAGGTAAATTCTTCAGAAATGCAGATTACTATTCTTTAAAAAATACAGCCACAGGAGGTACAAGAATAGTTTTATTTCCTCAAACAGCAGTTCCTGAAGTGTGGTCTGGTCACCCCTGGGGATACTTGAGATACTTTCAGGGGGTTTGTGAGGTCAAAACTATTTCATAATGATACTGAGATATTTGCCATTTTCTCTCTCATTCTCTTATGAGTTTTCCAGAGGCTATGTCATGGGTGACATGGTAACAAATTGAATGCAGAAATAGACATAAGAATCAGCTCTCTTCTCTTCAGCTAAATATTAAAGAGATTTTTAAGAATGTAAAACAATGTCATCATTCTCACAATCTTTTGCTGTGGAAAATAGTTATCTTTCATAAAACATTTATATTAACATAAAGTGGGGTTATTGATATTTTAACTGAATTAATAAATGAATACTTTAAACATTTCTCAGTTTTAATGTCAAACATGGTAACCCACATAAACAAAAGTGTTTTGTAGTCTTGATTATTTCTAAGGGTATAAAGGGGTCCCAAGACCAACAAGTTTGACAACCATTGCTGTAGAAGAACTGAATAACCAAAGTTTAAGTACCATACAAGATAAGTGATGAGATTATTTTCTGGAGAAAAGAAATATCTCCTGTCACTGGGGATAAATAATGACAGCTTATCACGCATACCAAGAGTTCACCATCATAAAAAAGACCTCAGATAGGTAAATAACACAATATGAAATGAAAATTAAAACAATCCATTATGTATGAAGAACTTTACCATCAACCACTGTGGTCAGAGTCTAGAAATCTGCCAGTGAATTTATAAGAGACAGAGGAAGGTGAATAATGTAGGCCAAGCACCATGAGGGCCAACTTTTAGAATTAATGAACTGCCTAAGTAAATACATATATATTGCTCACTTTGAGATTATAATGCACTCAGGCAAGTTGGCCTGTCATTACTTTAATGTTTTTTCATCAAGAAATATTTGAGTGTCTACAACATACCAGACATTATTTGTCCTACATGATGGGGTGGTTACAAAATGTTGACAGGCTAGTAGGAGATGTAGACATGTACATGTGTTTTTTTAAATGTGATAAGCATTGAAGTGTAGCTATGACTTCAGCAAATATTTATTATGTGTCTACTAAGTGCTGGACACTGTACTAGGTGGTGGATATTCAGTGGTAAACAACATAGACCCAGTCCTTACGCATATGGAGCTCATAGTATGATGGGTAATATAGACTTAAGCCAATGATCATACAAAAGTATATCAATGAAAACCATGACACAAGTATGAAGAAAAAATTTTAAATTATGAGACTATTCTTTTATTTATGAACTTTCAATTAAGAACTTTCATAGATATGCTGCACCTAAAGGCAAAGGCACATCAAATTCTACTTCCCACAAGGAGACAGTGTCAGTGGTCACAGTTATTTCACTTTTGGATAACATGTCTTATTTTAGAGTAAGATATGTTTCTTCTGTTTGTATGTAAATATTTTTGAAGGATTTTATAAACATTATTAACTTTATTATAGGTGATGAGTGTAAAAGCAGAGAGAAACTGGTCAAAGTTCTGGGAAAACATAGAAAAGAAGTAATTATCATCATAATCATTCTCCTCCACCTCCTCCTTCTCCTCCAAGACCCTTAACACTTAGAATTTTCTCAGAAAACCTAAGTGAACATCTACTGGCGTTTAGAATGGAGGCATGTGGTCTAAGAACAACTGTACTTGGAAACAGTAGTTTGGAATGTAATCTGTTCCTAAGGAGAACAGGCGTGGATCTTATCTAGAGTCAGGGGGATGTGGTGGTTGTAAGAGTGAGTCCCTCTGAGTAAGTGACATTGAAGCTGAACCCTGAAATATGTATAAGTATGACTAGATGAAGCATTAAGTGGATAGGTTCCACACAGAGGAATCAACTTCTTGCAAGGCAGAAAATACACCAAGATTCAGAAGAACTGAAAGTAGACCAGTGTGCTTAAAGTGTGGTGAACAAGGTGGGGAGTGGCAGGAGATAAGGCTAGAGGGATAGGCAGAGGCCAGGAGGCCATGGTAGGACTCAGATTTTTTCTTAAACGCAATGGTAAACCATCTACTAAGGGTCCTAGGAACTCAAATGGAGGAATGACCTCTCAGGAGCCTAGGGAATATATTTATTAGATGAAAAAGGCAGTAAAAACTCTGTAGAAAGAGGAACAGCATGGACAAAGGCATGACAATGTAAAACTTCACGGCCTATTTAATGTCTACATAGTGAAGGCATGCAGAAGGGGATTAGCAAGAGAAAGTACTAGAAAGGTAGGTTTGGGTCAGATTTTGAAGAGCTCTACAGGCTTGCTAAGGTTATACATCCCCTCTGAAGTGGCAGAGAACCATTAAAAGTTTATAAGCAGAGGTAAAACATGCTTCTCTTTGTATTCTAAACAATATATTTATTAGTCATTAAGGCTATATAATAAAAGTACTTAATTAAATTGATTGTGTAAATGTAATAACTTTTACTGAATTATCCCCGGGTATTAAAATTTGATCATGGATGATTTCATTAGTGAATTATCCATTCTACCTTCCACATTAATGATTAAATTCATTAAGCACTGGGTACAGGGTACAGAGGAACTTAGGAAGTCTACCTAACAGATTACTCAAGATTAGTTTTGACCCATAAAGTAGACTACTTCACTTAGTGTACTTTTAAAAACAGTGGAATCCAAGTGATAATGGATTTTTTTTAAAAAGACTAAGTCACATATGACAGAATCAATGCATTGTAAACTGAAATATATAGTTCCTGGTCCTTAGACCAACAGAAAAGACAGCAGACTGACAAAGCATTGAGAAAAAAAATCGTCTGTAGGTTTATGAAGATTGAAGGTAATTTCTCTCTCTTCACTGGGAGGTGACTACCATTACTTTCATGCTGAATATAGGAGAGAATTGTGTTTCTATTCTCTATAGAGAACTGATGGTTTCTAAGAAACTGTCACATCATTTCTTTACTATGACTCAAAAAGCAAAGTATAATGCAAAAGTGACCAAAATGAAAGGCCATTAGGTAGCAAATACTGCATATATAAATATATGTAGTACAATTAATATGAAGAAAAATAAGATTATCCTTCCCCCAAATAAGCAAAAATAGCCATACCTAAATTACATGGAGTAATGAGGGACATACTGATACCAATTTTTAAAAAACTTTAAAGAACATTCAAGCATACACAAAGTATAATAGTATAATCAGTTTCCATTACCCACCATCAAGGTTAAACAATTACTAATATATTGCCAAATCAGCTTCATCTATACTTCCCATTTTCTACCATTTGTGCTTTTCTTTCCAACTTTATTGAGGCATAATTTGCATACCATATAATTCACCTATGGTAGGTGTATAATTTAATGGTTCTTAGTAAATGTATAGAGTTGTGTGCATTATCACCTCATATTCTTCAGTTTCTCCTTCTTTCATTGGTTTAAACTCCAGTACAATGTTGAATGTTTAGGTTTTATTTAATTTCCAAATATTTTGGCATCTTCCAAATTTATCTCTGTTGTTAAATTCTAATTTAGTTTTGATGTGCTAAGAGAACATGATTTTTATGAATTGAATCCTTTTAAATTAATTGAGATTTGTTTTATGACCTAACATATCCTTGAAAATATTCCATGGGCACTTTAAAAGAATTTGTACTCTGCTGTCCATTGGTGGAATATTCTATAAATGTCAGGTCAAATTTGTTGAGAGTGTTGGTCAAGTCTTCTATATCATTGCTAATTTTATGTCCAATTGGTCTATCAAATACTGAGAGTGGGGTATGAAGTCTAACAATTATTGCTGAATTGCCTGTTTCTCCTTTGAATTCTGTTAATTTCTGCATCATGAAATGTGGGGCTTGGTTGTAATTATATTTATATTTATAATTGTTTTATCTTCTGATGAATTTACCCTTTTATAATTATAAATGTCCTTGTCACTAGTAACATGTTTTATCTTAAATTCTGTTTTGTCTGATATTAGTATCACCATTTCATTTTTCTTATGGATACAATTTGCATGGTATTTCTCCATTTTTTTTTTTTAACTTTCTAACTATGTGTCTTTGGTTCTCAAGTATTGTCTTTTACACAGAATATAATTGGGTCATTTTTAAAATCCAGCTTGAAATATCTTTTAATTGGAATGCTTAATGCACTCACATTTATTATAACTATTGATATATTGGAATTTAAAACTGCCATTTTGATATTTTTTGTCTCACTTTTCTTTGTTCCTCTGTATATCCTTTAATGTCTTCTTTTGTTAAATACACATTTTTAGTGTACCGATGTAAAGATATACCACGTTCCTGGATTAGAAGAATCAATATAGTCAAAACAACTATACTACCCAAGGTAATCTACAGATTCAATGCAATCCCTATCAAATTACCAATAGCATTTTTTGCAGATATAGAACAAAAATCTTAAAATTTGTACGGAAACACAAAGACCCCAAATAGCCAAAGCAATCTTGAGAAAGAAAAAAGGAAATGGGGGTTTCAGGCTCCCTGACTTCAGACTATACCACAAAGCTACAGTCATCAAAGCAGTATGGTACTGGCAAAAGGATGGACTTATAGATCAATAGAACAGCATAGAAAACCCAGAAATAAACCCACGCACCTATGGTCAATTCATCTACGACAAAGGAGGCAAGATATATGCAAGGGAGAAAAGACAGTGTCTTCAATAAGTGGTGCTGGGGAAACTGAACAGTTACATGTAAAAGAATGTAATTAGAACATTCTCTAACACCATACACAAAAATAAACTCAAAATGGATTAAAGACCTAAATGTAAGACCAGATACTATAGAACTCTTAGAGGAAAACATAGGCAGAACACTCTATGACATAAATTGCAGCAATATCTTTTTGGATCCATCTCCTAGAATAATGAAAATAAAAACAAAAATAAACAAATGGGACCTAATTAAACTTAAAAGCTTTTGCACAGCAAAGGAAACCATAAACAAATAAAAAGACAACCCATAGAATGAGAGAAAATATTTGCAAACGATGCAACTGACAAAGGATTAATATCCAAATTATGCAAACATCTCATGCAGCTCAATATCAAAAAGAAAAAACAACTCAATCAAAAAATGGGCAGAAGACCTAAATAGACATTTCTCCAAAGAAGACATACAGATGGCCAAGAGGCACATGAAAGGATTCTCAACATCGCTAATTATTAGAGAAATGCAAATCAAAACTACAATGAGGTACCACCTCACACCAGTCAGAATGACCATCACCAAAAAATCTACAAGCAATAAATGCTGGAGAGGGTGTGGAGAAAAGGGAACCCTCCTACACTGTTGGTGGGAATGTAAACTGGTACAATTACTATGGAGAACAGTATGGAGGTTCCTTAAAAAATTAAAAATAAAGCTACTAAATGATCCAGCAATCCCTCTCCTGGGCATATATCCGGAGAAAACCGTACTTTGAAAAGATACATGCACTCCAATGTTCACTGCAGCACTACTTACAATAGCCAAGACGTGGAAGCAACTTAAATGTCCATCAACGTATGAATGGATAAAGAAGATGTGGTACGTATATAGAATGGAATATTACTCAGCTATAAAAAGAATGAAATAATGCCATTTGCAGCAACATGGATGGACCTAGAGATTATCATACTAAGCAAAGTAAGTCAGAGAAAGACAAATACTGCATGATATCACTTAAATGTGGAATCTAAAATATGATACAAATGAACTTATTTACAATATAGAAACAAACTCACAGACTTAGCAAACAAACTTATGGTTACCAAGAGGAAAGGCGTGGGGGAGGGATAAATTAGGAGGTTGGGATTAACATATACACACTACTATATATAAAATAGTCAACAAGGAGGAACTTTACTCAATACTCTGTAATAACCTATATGGGAAAAGAATCTCAAAAAGAATAGATATATATATGAGTATATATACTCAGAGTATATGTATAACTAAATCACTTTGCTGTACACCTGAAACTAACAAATATTGTAAATCAAATATACTCTGATATAAAAAATAAATTTTAAAAACCCAAACAAAAAAATAAAAAAAGATTACATATGCATCTTAATTTATTATAGTCTACTCAGATGAAAACTAATTTAACTCACTCCTATTACGATGGCTATTATCGAAAAAACAAGAGATTACAAGTATTGGCAAGGGTGTGGAGAAAAGGGGACGCTTATAAACTGTTGGTGGGAATGTAAACTGGTATAGTCATTTTGGAAAACAGTATGGCAGTTTCTCAAAAAGGTAAAATTAGAACTATCATATGATTCAGCAGAACCACTTCTGGGCATATATCAAAAGGAAATGAAATCACACTCCTGAAGCAATAACTGCACTCCGAAGTTCACTGTAGCATTAATCCCAATAGTCAAAACATGGAAGCAACCTAAGTGCCCATCAACAGATGAATGGACAACGTGAGATACACACACACACACACACACACACACACACACACACACACACACACACAATGGAATGCTATTCAGCCTTAAGAGAGAAATCCTGCCACTTGTGGTAATGTGGATAAATTTAGAGGACTTGTAGTAAGTGAAATAAGCCAGACACAGAAAGACAAATAGTGTATGATCTCACTTACATGTGAGATTGAAAAAATACTTGAACTCAGAGAAACAGAGTAGAATGATGGTTGCCAGGGGTTAAGGGTGAGAAAAATGAGATGTTGGTCATAGGGTACAAACTTTCAACTGTAAGACGAATAAGTCTTAGAGATCTAATGCAGAGCATGGTGACTACAGTTAATGACATTGCATTATATACTTGAAATTTGCTAAGAGAGTAGATCTTAAATATTCTGACCACATGTACACAAATAATACCTATGTAAAGTGATGAATATGTTAATTAGCTTGATTGTAGTAATGATTATACAAGGTATACTTACATAAAAATACCACATTGTACATCTTACATATGTACAATGTATTTGTTCATCATACCTTAATAAAGCTAGAAAAAAAACCTAATTCCACTAAAATATAGAAACTTTGCTCTGATAAGCTCCATTTTCCCTCTGCCTTTGTGCTGCCATCATATTTATTTCACCCATATATAACACAAAAATTCAGTATTATAATTATTGTTTTTAAGCAATAACATGTCTTAAAGGGGATAGGAGAAGAAAAGAGAAATACATACCTGTATTTGTACAGTTTTTTAATATTTATCTACATATTTACCAACTGTGTTGCTCTTCATTTATTCTTGTAGATATGAGTTACTGAATATCATTTCTTTCAGCCTGAAGGAGTTCCTTTAGTTTTTGCGTGTATGTCAGGCCAGCTACCAAGAAATATTCTTATTGTTTGTTTGAGAAAGTCTTTGTTCACCTTCATTTTTAAAGGATACATTTACTTTATCTAGAACTCTTGGTTGACAGTTTTTTTTCTTTCAGAATTCTGAATATGCTGTTCCACTGTATCTGACCTCCATTGTTTATGATGAGAAGTTAGCTGCTAATCATTTTATGTTTCCCTGTACAAGATGAGTCATTTTTCTGTGGCTTTTTTCAAGATTTTTCCACTTGTGGTTGTATTTCAATAGTTTGACTGTGATGTTTTCAGGTGTTCTTGGGTTTATTTTGTTTGGGGTTTATTGAACCTCATCATACAGTAGCTCCCTTACACATGAACGAGTTCCATTCCAAGAGCACATTCGTAAGTCCAATTTGTTCACAAGTCCAAGAAAGTTAGCCTAGGTACCCAACTAACACAGCTGGCTATATAGTACTGTACTGTAATAGGTTTATAATAATTTCCACACAAATAATACATAAAACACAAAAAATACAGAAAACATTTTTAATCTTACAGTACAGTACCTTGAAAAGTACAGTAGTACAGTACAACAGCTGGCATAATGGGTCTGGCACTGAGTGAACAGGCAAGAAGAGTTACTGACTGGAGGAGGGAGAGGAGGCGGGAGATGGTAGAGCTAAAGGATCATCAG
This sequence comes from Balaenoptera musculus, assembly GCF_009873245.2. Taxonomy (NCBI): domain Eukaryota; kingdom Metazoa; phylum Chordata; class Mammalia; order Artiodactyla; family Balaenopteridae; genus Balaenoptera; species Balaenoptera musculus. The sequence continues at coordinate 27,611,884 of NC_045806.1, forward strand.
CCATAGGAGACGGAGGGCAAGCTGCAATGTCACTCACGCCTGACACTGATGGCACAGGTTCTGGTTCCTTGCAGGATTCAATACTATCTGCCCTCTTGAAAAAACAATCCAGTGATGTCTGGGTAGCAGCTCTTTTTTTCTTGTCATAGATGACATGGTAGCACTGGATTGCATTCTGAATGGCTGCTGCAACCTTCGTGTACCATTCTGTGCTTGGGTCCTGTGCCTCAAAAACTAACAGTGCCTCCTCAAATAAAGAAAATCCCCTTGCCATTTCCTGCATCGTGAATCTCTTCTGTTCTTCAGTTACTTCTTCTTCTTGTCTCTCTTTGTCCTTTCTCTGGGCTTCCAGTTCCATCAGGTCTTCATTAGTAGGCTCCTCATGTTGCCCAGCAAGTTCCATCGTTATGGCTTGGCGCGTCTCAACAGTACCAGCTACATCACCGCTGCTTTTACACTTGCTTCCAGACATCCTGGGCTTGAAATAAAGATACTGTACTACTGTACTCTATACAGTAAAGTACACAAAAGCACAACCACCTGTAGAGGATGCACGCATATGACAATATATGCCAGGCACGTGAACTAACTTACATGATTGGACATGCGAACGCAGTTTGCATCTTGGAAAGTTCGCAACTTGAAGGTTCGTATGTAGGGGACTTATTGTATTTGTAAAGTTTTGACCGTGATTTCTTCAAATAATTTTTCTGTCCCTATCTCTTTCTTTGCTTTTTGGTACTCTCATAATACCTACATTGATACACTCAATGTTTTCCCACAGGTCTCTGAATCTCTGGTCATTTGTTTTTCATTCTTTTTTTTTCTCTGCTCTTCAGACTGAACAGTTTATATTTATCTTCAAGTTTACTGATACTTCTGCCATCTGAAATCTCTTGAACTACTTTAGTGAATTTTTCACTTTAGTTATGGTACTTTCTTTTTTATAATGTACATCTGTTGATATTCTTTATTTATTGTCATTGTCATCATACTTTCCTTTAATTATTTAAACACAGTTTTTTTTTCCTTCTTGAAGGTATTTATCAATATAATAGGAGATTTGAAGTCTCTATCTGGGCCAACTCAGAGACAAATTCTGTTGTGTGCTTTTTTCCCTGACTATGGGCCACAGTTCCCTGTTTCTTTGGGTGTATCATAGTTTGTCTACAAAATTCAACATTTTAATTAATATATTGAAGCAGCTCCAGATTCTGATTTCCTTCCACACCCCCACGGTTGTTATTATTGAAGTTTTAATAACTTATCTGGACAATATCTGTGGAATGTTTCCCCATAGTGTATGACTGTTAACAACCTTTCTCTGTTTTTTTTTTTTTTTAAATGTTTAGCTTACTAGAGGTCAGCATAGCTTAGCTGTCATTAGGCAATGATTGGTCAGCAGTTGTGTTCAAACACCTTGAGTCAGTAAAATTTCCAACTTTTGTCAATGGATCTGTATTTATGTAAGGGTATGTATTCAAATTTTAGGCAGTTTTAAAGTCATCTTACAGCAGATATACGGACAACTTGTCCAAGCTCTTTATGGCTGTCTCACTTCTCATATATTCCTGATAAATCAAATTTCTGGCTAGTCTTCCAGTCAATTGTTTGCCCCAAGCAAAACAGCAATTTTAGGCCAGCTGAAATTGCCCATTTATTTGTCAGCCCATTTATTTGCCACCTAGTTCTCTACTGATACTGATGCTTCTGGGCATGGGGTTTTATACGCTTGGCTCCAAATAAAGTCAAACCCTCTGGCAGTGAAGCTGCTGGTTTTCATGTGTTATAATACCCTGGTCTAAGAACTATGCTGACCAAGCTGGTGGGTGGAGACTGAGAGCAGTCCCAGGCAAAAAACACCAAAGACTACCACTATTCTTATTCAAAGTTCAATAGTTTTCCTTATATAATCACTTTTCAATTAGGTATATGCTTTTGGTTGACTTCCAGAATCGTAAAATATTTTGTACAGCTTTTGCAGGTTTTTGAGTAGATCTGTTGACCTACTCATTTTGCTATCCCAGAAGACCTGTTTCCAGAGAGTAATTTCTAAGCCCTCCTTATGTGCCAGGCACAGGACTAGTCAATTTAGTTACATTATCTCTAACCCTTACAGCAACCCTACAAGAGATGTATTATTATCCTTATTTTTCTAATGAGTAAAATAAGACTCATAATTTAAGTAAATTGCCAAACAAAAAAGCAAAATAAAAATATAAACAAAAAAGTAGCATGCTATTTACTTCCAAGGGTAATAAATACAAGTGGGAACATAGGTGGTTATTCTCCAGCATTCAGTTAGCAGTTTTATTTTATTGGCCAACCCCAACGCCAATTACTCTTAGTTTCCACTGTCCCATGGAAAGGTTAATTGGCAAGAAAATACCAAATAAGTCAGTAGGAGAAACAAGCTATTTTTGTCATGGATACACCCTGATGACTTTAAAAAATATATTATATTGGTTCATAAAGTAGAGTTCTGTTCTCACATATAATCCTAATAAAATACAGGGACCCTCATAACCCTAACTTTTCAGAGAGTTACATGCACAAAAACCCAGTCTAAAAACAAAAGATCACTGGAAAATAATCCTAATTTTAATCCACATTTCTGGGTCAAAAAAGGGTACGAATTCAGAAGTTACAGAAGATTCCAGAAATTCCACTTCTCCTCATTTCTTTCATATCCATCAACTGCTTCAGAATCTTTCAATTTCTGAAACTCTCCACAAACTAGACCCATATTCAAGTATTCTCTTGTTCTCTTTATTTTGTAGATCAGCTTTCCCCCTCTAGCTATGTAATTGCCCTTTACTCAGCCTTCTTTACTTATTATCCAAATTCCACATCATTTAATACTACCAAAGATAGTATTACCCTTAGATATTGGAGGAAGCACAAATATGAGAAGAGACAGCCTTGAGTCTTTCTAAATGGTTAGTAAAGATGGAGGGAACACTCGGGTTTTTTTAAATTAAAAAAAAAATTTTATTTATTTTTGGCTGCGTTGGGTCTTAGTTGCTGTGCACGGGCTTTTCTCTAGTTGCGGCGAGTGGGGGCTACTCCTTGTTGTGGTGCGCAGGCTTCTCATTGTGGTGGCTTCTCTTGTTGCAGAGCATGGGCTCTATGTGTGCGAGCTTCAGTAGTTACAGCACGTGGGCTCAGTAGTTGTGGCTCGCAGGCTCTGGAACGCAGGCTCAGTAGTTGTGGCGCACGGGTCCAGCTGCTCCACGGCATGTGGGATCTTCCCAGACCAGGGATCAAACCCGTGTCTCCAGCATTGGCAGGCACATTCTTACCCACAGCGCCACCAGGGAAGTCCAACACTCATTATTAATTTGTCTTGTCGCTGTTATCCTTATTAGCTGTTTTGTTCACATAGGTAAATATGATCATAGGACAATAGAAAAGGCACAGATTTGGGGTCAGCGTCACTGACTTTTAGTCCTTGATCCTTCTATAATTCTGATTAGCCTTGGCACAGTATCTTAATCTTTTTGAGCTGCAATTTGATAATTTGTAAAACGGACAAAGGAATACTGCCATCCTCTGATTACCATCTCACAGTCAGGAGAGAGGGTGGACATGAAAGAGCTTTAAAACTGAGTTGCTGTGAAGATTACACAGGGAAACATTTGTAAAACTCTTGACAAAGACCATTCATTGGATTGACACAAAATTTAGTGTCAATATTAACTCTGTTACTTCCAAGTTTCTAGCCTTGACAGGTGAATAGATAGTGATGCCACTCAGAGTACCTTCTGTGGAGGAATAGAACATATTTAAGTGTTGGATACATTGATTTTGAGGCCTCAGTGGGACTGAGATATGTCCAGTGGATTTAACTACAGGAGATCATTGATGGCCTTGGCAAAGATTGTATCAGAGCAGTGGTGGGGACCAAGAGCAAAAAAAAAGAGATGAGATAAAAGAGAATATGTGATTTTAAGTATTAGTGACTAGGAAGAGAAGGATTCAAATGGGAGTAACTACTAGGATGGGGAAGTAAGAGACCTTTCACAATTTTGGCTGCCTAGAATCTGAACACCCTGCATACATGGTGGGATTTCCTAAGATCAGTGTGGAATCTGAAGGAGGAAGTTCAGTTTTTGAATCTGGAAATTAATGACAGAAAATTGCAAGGGACCATTTAGAATTCTTTCCATCAGCAGTGGCATTTGTCACCCCATCTGTAGTGGTGGAGTGATCCATGGCAGCATGCAGACACAGGGTATGAGTTGGACTGTTGTTCCTAGAGCTGAGCCTCTCCCTCGGTTTCTGCCCATTTTTGAGCCGATGTTCTAGCCTTCTATATGGGAATAGGAGCAGGTCTTTATCCTTCTCATAAAGTCAATTTCTGCTTACATTAAAGAGAACTGGATTCTGTTATTCAGAGCTAAAAACCCTGACAAGTACAGTGGAGCACATTAAGAAAGGAGTGTTGGTAATTTATTTTTAATCTGGGAGCTAAATACACTTACTTGGTCAAGGGTAGGAAGCCAGTAGAGAAAGGATGAAGATACACTTATGCTTGTGTGCATACAGGGGAGAGAGAATAATTAATTGGGCAAGGTTCCTGTGAACTAAGAGATAAGGTCTTCTGAAAAGGAGGAGATATTATTATACTGGTGAATGTATAACGAAGTGAAAAATTATTAGATTAGCAGCTCACATACGTATGGTGTTTTCCATTTTAGAAAAGGTTTTTAAAAACATATTTATCAGTGGATAAAAAGAGAAAAACATATTTTCATTTAAATTAATCTATATGGAAAAAAGCAAATTATGATAACTTTAGATATATATTAATGGCCAAACTACGCCAGTTCAGAATTACTAAAAAAGACGAGATTTGTTAAAGGGAACATGAGAATAGACTAGCACACATATCTAAGGCACCCTACAATTATATTAAATCCAAGGAAGTAATCAATGAAGTGATCAACACATTTTTATCTCTAGTCCGGGTTTTCCTTTGTGCACAAAGATGGTCTACTGACCTGTGAATATTGTGTTTCTTTTTAGTGGTATGATGGCTTGTAATTCTAACATAAAAAGCACTTCGGAAATGATTGCTCATAATGTGAAATATGTCTCATAGGACAGGCTTTGAAGGTAGTCATTTCAAGTTTCCTCAGCAACAAGGAAAATGGAAAGAATGCAAAATGCCTTTTGGTCTGTTTTAAGAAAATGGTGGGATCCAGGTGGAGCTGCTGTTGAGTCAGACAGACAACAACAGACAGATTTTAGACACCAATAACCTTAAAGGGAGAGTGCATTTACAGGACTCCAAGTATGGAGTCTTATGGGGCATGCTTTGCGTTGTGCTTATTTCTCATGTTATAGGCTCTCTAGCTACCTCTGTATTGACCGTCTGCATTTCATTGAATGCTGTATCCATGCTTTAAATATGCTGTAGACAACCGCGTTTTCAGCAGGGTGTCCCAAACATACACAGAGGCCATTTCTGATCTGCGATTAGTAGGATGAGAACTTTGAGCTTATTTTTTTGTATGTTGTGATGAATATGTTCTCCTGGTCTGTCTCCCATATTTTGTCTACCAGCGCTTCTGATTTGTGAGTTAAGGGTGGTAGTCTGTGACCCCATAGAGATCACAGGTTTTACTTCAGTCAATTAGTCACCACTAGTATTCATCTGCCACAGTAGCTTCCTAACACCTGAACCCTTTCTCCACAGCAGTGTTTACTGGTTAATACGTACTCTGGGAACTCTCTTTTGTTTACCAGCTAGTGAGTAAATGAAATGAGAAAGGGATCTCATTGAGAAGCGGTTAGTTGACTGGGGATTGCTACCATGGCTTCTGTGAGAAGAAGAAGGCTCAGTGCCTTCAGCCTTGCACATCCAAATGCATGTTTTCTGACTACCTTGTTTTAATTGTTCCACAGGCCCCTCAAACATATCATATCCCAAGTTGACGTCTTTATGTCTGATTTGCCTTCTTTCCATCTGCGTACGGCCCCTTGTATTTCCTCTCATAACTAACAGCACTCCATTCGGCCAATTCTCCAAGCCAGAAATCTGGGGAAGGGGGTTCTCCTAGAATCCTTCCTTCAAGCTCCCAACCCTCTCATCTAATCAATTACCAAGTTATTTTACTTTCATCTACCGAGTATCTTGAATGTGTCTCATCATTATAAGCTTTATTTTGCTCAGACACTCATTGTCCTTACTCTGAAATACTACAAAACTACTTAACTTGAGTCACCCAGCTGCCAGTCTCACCCTCTTCATTTCACCCTGAGCTCAACTATCAGAGGGGCCTATATGGCTCCAAATCTCATCCATTGAAAAACCTCCCCATGTTCTTCTACGCCACCCCAGAAAGAAGTTTTTTGAGATACAAAATCTTTTATGACCTGGCCCATCTTGACTGCTCTATTTAGCACCACATCACACTTTGTCCTTTAGACAAACAAGAGAAATCCTCTTACTAAACTTGATGGGGATGACTGGATAGGCAGGTTTTGGAACAATATTGTTAAGCTGGAGGGATTATATAAAGTCGTTTATGCATATTTAAACATTTTATTTTCACCTAGAACATATAAATGATCATTAACTCACTACTCATTTGGTATGGGGGAACTGACTGAAATTCAGCATATTCTTTCTTGTATAAAACACTCCTAGACTGCATAATCTATGACTTTTAGTTTTGATTTCTTTAGAGTAAGATTTAGAGACATTGGAAAAAAATCTAAATGCAAAATCCTTCCAGATTTTTGTGGTTTCTACCCTCTACCCCCAATTTTAAATAGTTGCTTCATCCACATCTAATTGAACAGCATTATTTGCTAATCAGTCTTCCAAAGCATTCAACTTAGTTTTAATAGAAACCACAATTTTCTTTCTCTCTGCATTCCAATTTTATTAGTTTATGTAATATTTAATTGAATAAGAAAATTCTAAAAATAAGAATAACTTGCATAAATGGGTTGGGAACAGCACACGGTTGACTCTTAGAAATCATACTCTCAAATGGTGGGAGGCAAGCTGCATGGTTTCAGGAAGTCCACTTGAAAAACTTTAAAAACATCTATAAGTTACTAATATCCAGCATTCAGTTTGGAATAGGAATTGGGCTGTTGGTTTTATATATAGAATGAAGAGCTTAGAATAGGTAGATGAGTAAAGTAAATGGAGATTTAAGAGAGCATATCTGTACTGAACTGCATGTAGTCCTTCAACGTATCCACTCTTTGTTTCATTGATTTTGCTCCTATCACGTTTCCTCTCTGGTGTGTCCATTCATTCTTCACTTGACTCCTGCCAACCTACAAGGCCCATGCCAGAGATCATCCTCCCTACTTCAACTCCCACCTCCCCAGCCCTATAAAAGTTGATAGAAGACCATACAGAGTATGCATTCACTTGTGTATCTATAGAGAGCGATATTGTCTATACCAGCCAATGTGACAGCATGTTTGGATCCAGCTAGTCAGTTTCACTAGAATTTGCCAAGTTTCAAAGAAGAAAATAGGACCTAAAAGGATTAGCTATGAAGCTAATTTTTCATAGTCTTTTGATGAAGCATTATGAATGCCCTTGAAAGCTTTTCAAGAGTCATCAGAGAACAGATGGGAAGAGATGAGCTTTTCCATAGACACCTGTGGATAATAATATCTGTATGATCCTCTCTGATCAATCTAAAAATAGATCTTTGGCGATAATGGATTGCATCTAAAATATCTTCTGGTTACAGGTTGGATGAGGGTAAAATACCTAATTTCAAGTCTAATTCCTACTTAGATCACTAGAATTTACTAGTTGTGATCCAGTAAGACTGACACAAACAAATGTACAAAGTGTTTGAATCAAAGACCTTCTTTTTGGTGTAAATAACTATGGGAATTGAAGTCATTTTCTCTTAAGAGTATTAAACTCTGGAGAACACCTCAACTATGAGTTATTAACCCAACTTCTTCCATTTTTAAGATTAAAACTGATCAAGTCCAATTTTCAGAACTAAAAATATATCCATGGAAATGTGATATTATAAAAACATTTTAAAAAATGGTTCAGGCTCTGTAGATCTATTTTTAACCTATGTAACAATGTCAAGTGTAAAGATTTAAATGCCTAGTTTAATTTGAATGTGGATAGAAATTTTTACTATTTAAATTGAGAAAAGAATTTTTGGTCATCCACAATGTACTAGATTTTCTGCTAAGTATCGTGGGTTATAGAGAGGAGAGTAAGATGTTGCCTTGCCCTCATGAAGCTTTCAATCTTGCTGGGGAAATAAAATATATGTACATATGATATATAATAGATATGTAAAATGTCATGTGAGTGTTATGAAAAGGAGCAAGAAGAACTTGAGAGCAAAGTACTTCTGCTTGAGAAGAGCAGGTAACATTCATTGAGGAAATAGCACTTCAGTTGGGTTCTGGAGCATGGGTAGGATTTTGAACAAAAATTAAGGGGAAAAGCAATTTAACACAAAAGTAAATGGCTTTTGCAAAAGCTGAATGACAGAACACATCAGGTCATTTTATGCTTGAGACACCAGCTGAAATGGTGGAAATGGCGGATAACATGCTTGCAAAGATATGTCAGAACAGATTTCATGTCCTATTCACTTGCTACTGAGTATGGCCAGGTAAGGGAATGGGCTTGGTAAGTGAGAGGCTGGTGGGCAGAAACTGTGAGAAATAAAATATTGCCTGCCATATCAGTAAACAAAGGATGTCACGGTCATCAGAGATTGCAGCCCTCCACCAGCGAGTCCTGAGGGAACTCAGGAAGGAAACAAAGAATACCTGCCATCTAGCAGCCATCAGACTGCAGCCATGCCCGACGGTGAGCCCTGAGGAAACTCAGGATGTGAAAAGACAGGATACTGGCCTGAGATAGCTGGGGTGCACATCAAACGAATGACTGAAGTGAGCCCAGACTCTTGCATCTTCCCATAGGAAGAAAAGTGCTAAATTCCTTAACCTGAGATATCTGGTTTTCTTTAACAATAACCTTTTGACGTTCAGACTACCTGCCTTTTGTTGCAAAACTCCTATATATCCTAGCTCCCCTCTCGCCTCACCTCCTTGGAGCAGTTTTCTCAGGGTTACTTGAGATGCTGCCTCCCAGGCTTGAAGGCCTCAGTATGTCTGCCGAATAAAACATAACTCTCAACTTTTAGGTTGTATATATATATATTTTAGTCGACAGAAGTATATCTTAGAGAACACTAAAGGTCCAAGCTAAGTAATGTAAAATCGGATCTAGAATAACAATGCGAGACTTAGGACTATTTGGGCTTATATCCTGGTTCAAATACTTGCTAGTTATGTGATCTGGGGCAAAGAACTTCAGCAGTCTGTGCTCCAATTGCCCTTCTGTAGACATGGAAATAAGAATAGAGTTGTTATGAGGATTACATGAGCTATGTAAAGCACTTGGAACCGCTCCTGGCAATATTAAGTGCTGTCATCACCACCATCATCATCATCATCAGTATATAAGGGTCTATATAATGTATTATTAAGTCAAATGTCTATGGGAAAGCAATTAATATAAATGACTGAGGTGGAACAATTGTGGCAAACTGAAGAGAAGGCTTGCTTGCCCAAACCAGTGCTGCTCAAACTTTAAGATGCACATGAATCACCTGGGAATCTTGTTAAAATGCTGACTATGATTTATTAGATTCTGCATTTCTTAGCAACTCCCGGGTGGTGTCTGTGCTCTGGTCCAGAGACCACACTTTGAGCAGCAAGAAACATCTGTTACTTAGTTGCAACTGATCATGCCTTGAGAGAACGTCGGAATGAGTGCCTAGTAGCCAGATCTAAGTTTTCAAAACGAGACAGAAATCCTTGTTTTTAAAAAATATGAAGACTCTCAATTTTTAAATGTTGGCAATTATTTCATAACAGTGCCTATGTAAAAAGACCATGCGCTTTCCAAGCTAGATTCAGCTTATGGGCACTCAGTCTGCAAACTCTGGGCTGGATGAAGAATCAGGGTTAAAACTGGTGATAAGAAACCAGGGAAGTTCAGGTATAAAGCAAGTGGACTCGAGTCAGGGCTGGAGGGATCCTGGGGGGCCAAAGGTGAATGTGTGAAAAGGCTTTTAGCGCTGGTTTACACGCATATGTTGGCTACATTTAAAATATGGCCTACACCACAAAGAGACTTGTGAATTATAGTAAAATTTTGGTTTTCATTTTGTAGAAAACAAAGTGCTATCTGAAGACTATTTTGTTAGGGACATCTGAACTAGTGAGAAGCCAAAATTAAAGAAGACTTAAGAGAAAACAGTTGTCTTACAAAGGGTGCATAGAGTAATATGAATTGCTAATGGAGATTTTCAAGAAGAGGTCCTACTAGGCCTACTTTAATGAATTAGATAAAGCTCATTTCTAATTAACAGCATCTATTTGCACGCAAACAGTGAGCTAAGGTCTTTAAAAAACAATTTCTTCCCTTAAGTACATTCAGGAATGCCTCCCATTAGCTTATTTACACCATTAATTTGCTTGGTAAACTAGCATAGATTATATACAGGTAAACTTCTGTTCAAAAATTCAGCAGTAGAGGCACTGAAATCAATAAGAAGTTACTGCTTTTACATGAAGTCTAACACAATAAGAACTTTTTAATATGCTTAGCCTTACTTTGGATTTTGATGTATTCTGATTGATAGAGATGTTTGCATCCTTGCAAAAGTAACATGAAAACATTTTTTCCCCTAGTACTGCTTGCCAGATGGGTGCCAGTATTCCTTTGAGAAGGTGTTACTGCCCGGGTCTTGGCTTCTATATAACATTCTCCAGTGAAGGAAATCAGAGGCCCTTAGAGAATGCTAGATTCCATACCTGGGGCAGGGAAAATACAAGGTGAACCTGGGACATTTAAGCAGAAAGCTTGAACGGGCTCCCACTGGTTAAATTTGGTAGAGGTGAGGATCAGCAAGAACGATAACTAATTCATTACAACATATTGACTAAATCAGAATCCATAAGTCCATACTGAGATCAAAGAGAGAAAAAAAGGAAGTGTTTTCTTTTTTTAATAGAAGAAATCAGCTTGTAGGATTCATGTCAGAACTAGGAAAATCATAATTTTGAGTCCCCAATGTAACAATTGGGCCAGGGAAGGATCATCAATGGGTATTAAAGCCATCAGATGACTTACTAATTTCAAATAAAAATATATTACTTTACAATTCAATATCTAATTGTTGCCATCTTAAGCAAGTGATCAAACTTAGCATCATTTAGAGTGAGAATACCTCATATTATGCATCTCCTGATGTGATAAAAATTACATAGCATCCTATATGAAGTATTCTTGCCAAAAACACTTGACTTGTATCTTTTCAAGTTTCACCTAGACCCAACTTCCAGTTTAAAAGAAATACAGAAAATAGAAGGTAAATGGAATCGAAATTGGAAAAGAAGTAAAACTGTCATTGTTTGCAGATGACATGATACCATACATAGAAAATCCTAAAGATGCTACCAGAAACTATTAGAGCTCATCAATAAATTCAGTCAATTTGCTGGATACAAAATTGATAAACATAAATCTATTTCATTTCTATATACTAACAATGAAATATGAGAAAGAGAAATTAAGGAAACAATCTCATTTATCGTTGCATCAAAAAGAATGAAATACCTGGGAATAAACTTATTCAAGGACGCAAATGACCTGTACTCCAAAAACTATAAGACACTGATAAAAGAAATTGAAGACCACACAAACAGAAGGAAAGATATACTGTGTTCTGGGATAGGAAGAATCAGTATTGTTAAAATGACCATACTACCCAAGGCAATCTACAGAGTCAATGCAATCCCTATCGAATTACTAATGGCATTTTTCACAGAACTGGAAGAAAAAAAACTTAAATTTGTGTGGAAACACAAACAACCATGAATAGCCAAAACAATCTTGAGAAAGAAGAATGGAGCTGGAGGAATCAGGCTCCCTGACTTCAGACTATACTACAAAACTACAGTCATCAAAATGGTATGGTGCTGGCACAAAACAGACATATAGACCAAAGGAACAGGATATAAAGCCCAGAAATTAATCCACACACTTACGGTCAATTAATCTATGACAAAGGAGGCAAGAATAAACAATGGAGTAAAGACAGTCGCTTCAATAAGTGGTGCAGGGAAAACTGGACAGCTACATGTAAAAAAATGAAATTAGAATATTCTCTAACATCATATGCAAAAATAAACTCAAAATGGATTAAAGACCTAAATGTACGACTGGATACTATAAAACTCCTGGAGGAAAACATAGGCAGAACACTCTTTGACATAAATCGCAGTGATATGTTTTTGGATCTGTCTCCTAGAGAAACAAAAATCAACTAATAGGACCTAATTAAAAGCTTTTGCACAGCAAAGGAAACCATAAATGAGATGAAAAGACAACCTATGGACTTGGAGAAAATATTTGCAAATGATGCTACTGACAAGGGATTAATCTCCAAAATATACAAACAACTCATACGACTTAATATAAAAAAACAAACAACCCAATCCAAAAATGGGCAGAAGATCTAAACAGACATTTCTCCAAAGAAGACATACAGATGGCCAAGAGGCACATGAAAAGGTGCTCAACATTGCTAATTATTAGAGAAATGCAAATCAAAACTACAACAAAGTATCACCTCACACCAATCAGAATGGCCATCATCAAAAACTCTACAAATAATAAATGCTGAAGAGGGTGTGGAGAAAAAGGAACCCTCCTACACTGTTGGTGGCAATGTAAATTGGTGCAGTCACTATGGAGAACAGTATGGAGGTTCCTTAAAAAAACTAAAAAGAGTTACCATATGATCTAGCAATCCCACTCCTGGGCATATATCCGGAGAAAACTCTAATTTGAAAAGATGCATGGACAGGACATTAAAAATATGGTGTTATTTTCAATTTTCTTGAGCATGATAAACACTCATGGTTATATACAGCATGTCATTATTCTAAGGAGATGCATACTGAAGTATTTAGTGGTTAAGTATAAGAGTGTTTATAATTTACATGCAATTGTTAAAACAACAAAAATTTGTGTGTGTATATTATTTCCTATATTACATAAAGGCAGATACTGGGGACGTAGAGAGAAAGAGAAAGAAAAAGCATATATGGTGAAATGTTAATTGTTGAATCTAGAAATGTAGGAGGAGGAGAGGAGGGTATATGGGTGTTCATTATGCTACTTTTTTTCAACTTTTCTATATGCTTGAAATTTTTCACTAAAAAATGTTGGAAAAGAAGAATTTCAAGCAATATTTTCAATCCAGTAAAATTTAAATTGAAGTTGTTATTCCTCAATATATGTTAGTACAATTTTTGCCTTATCTGTGAAATGGAGGAAGTAATACCACATTCGTCAAAAGAAAAGAAGAGAGAGAATCTCTTAAGATCATTTTTTATTGCTATGGGCAATGATTCAGAGATTCCTCAATTTAGGGATTTCACCTCCCATTATGCTGCTTCCCTCTTTCATTCAATCTTTCATAAACTGACATTATTCTAAGTAAAATACAGTTTCTTATGTTGTCAGCAACCCATTGCTTGAAGGCCTGCCCACCTACATTCCCTTGACTGGTACATCTCCTGGAAAACTCCAGGATAAAATAAAGGAATGTTTGAGGATGGTGACTACACCATCAAAAAGGAGTAAAACCATGATATTCGGTTGGCCAAAAAGTTTGTTCGGGTTTTTCCAAACGAACCTTCTGGCCAACCCAATATATGCGATTGAGGTCTGGGCAGATTAAACGAACAGCTGACTAGAAATAGTGTTGTTGTTGTTGTTGTTTTAATGTTATGGACCCCTTCAGCAATCTGGTGAAGCCTGGGACTTCTCAGAATAATGTTTTTAAATCCAGAATATAAAATACATAGGACTCCAAAGGAAGCCAATTGTATTGAAATAGTTTCAAAACTATTAGAAACACAAATTTGTGATAAAGTAATGCTTGCTTGTTTATTATTAACACATTAATAAGATACTGTGGTAGATCTAATAACTACTGTAGTTTTGAAGCAGTGATAAGTATGAACCATATTTTGAGATATATGTAACAACTCTAATGAGATAGGAAAACATCTGTGATTTCACAGATACTGCTAGCATTGCTCTGGTTTGTTGCCTATATTCAAAATGCAAGGGGATGCTCAACTTCAGTTAAGAGGTTAGTGAAAACAAAGAGGTATTTCCCCCCATTCAAGCTCATGGCACCCCTTGAATTCTATCAGTGGACTGGAGGCTTAAGAGTCTTCATATACAGGCTTGCTTTGTTTTAACCTATGACTTTCCTTTATGGTCAATAGGTTTTCATTTGCATCTTCTTCGTTTACAAAGACCTTTTTGGTAGCTAAGCCATCATTAAACTCATTACTATGATGCTTAAACCTATAGATGTTATCCAGTTCCTCTGCTTCATAATTGAGGCAACAGTAAATTTTCTATATTAAATTGCACAGCTAATTGACTATTTTATACTTCATTTACTTCCAACACAGACTAACCTTAATGGATGTCCACTGCTATTTGAAATTTTCTGAGAATTTTCTTCTCATATTTCTGATAGCTTACATTTTCAAAGAGAAATGTTTAAGATTATGTAGCTATAAAGCTACAAATAATTTTTGTAGACTTTAATTGCTTAAATTATACACTTTTTTTCATCTGTGTACATGGACTATGAAATATTATCTATTTCCAACAGCTGTATTTAAATCCCGCTGCAAACTAAGAATACTGTTGTCACCTTGAAGAGTCATCTTATTTTTCACCTGTGCAATAAATAACTTCTATCTCCTTCTAACTTCTGCTTGGGGTGCACTGAAAGCATGACACTGATTAATAATAGTCTCATGTACAGCCCTCCCACAATTGTTAGGTTAAGTAAAATAATATTTTATAAAGAATATGTTATTTTTACTTTATGTGCTACTGGGTGCTTGGAAATAGCTGTGAGTGTATTTGTATAGAAATGACACTTATATTTTATTACTTTTTTACATTTCATAAAATTTAAATGATACAAAAATCCTGAGTATGCCACAAAACTGATCTCAGTGGAAATTTAAATATGCTAACATTTATTTTTTAAATGTATCATGAAGTAGACAACTTTAAAAGCTGAGTTAAAAAAAAAACTCAAGGAAGCTGATCTTCACTTTTTAAGGAACAAAAGTGCAATAGTTAATGTAGGTCAGAATGTTTAAATGGGAGAAATTTTTTCTAACCAATTACAGCCAAATCCCTAGCTGTAATTAACCTACAGTTTGTGTAATACTTCACAACAGAGTCAGCATACACCAACTTCTTATAAGCTTAGAAAGATCTAAAATTTTAGAGCTTATTTGGTGAAACAGGTATATTGCCCTATCTTCATTTATAAGTTATAATTTGCATTTAGAAGTCAGTAACCAATAACAAGAATTTAAAAATCCAGGTAAGAAGTTATAGAAAATATTAACAAGCTTTACTCAAACATTATATGAGTAAGGTATTTCAAAATGAGAAACAATACCTTGTATACAATAACGAAAAAATAATCCCCCAATCAATTTAATACACTTTATGAATTCAACATATTCTTATACATGCTATTCAATTTTCCTTAATCTCCCCATTTCTTAACATCTTATTTTAGACTAGACTGGGTCTGGGGCAGAAATGATGTTATACAGGTTTAAACCTGCCCATAGTGTAAAAACATCAGTTATTTAAATAATGGGATAGTTGTGTATTTAATAGAAGGATTTCAATTATGGGGGGGAAAAAAAGTGTATGACTTTCCCAAGGAAGCAATTTAACTACAAAGTTTGGATCTTTATTTTATGATTATATATATAATATATAAAACAATATATATTTTGTTTTATATATACATAAAACAATATTTTCTAAACCAAGATTTAAAATAAAAATGTTTTTAGATGATGCTATTATTTTTAACTTTAGCAAGATTTGTGTATGTGTGTGCGCACATGTGTGTAGATTAACTAATGCATTCATTTTGTACAGCAGTATGAATTGTACCTACTTTCTGAATAATGCAACATGAGCAAAGGTGGCCAGAGGAGGTGGGCAATGACAATGGACGTAATTCCAAAATCTTTCTAACACATCCTCACCAAAGACGCTCATCAGTGAGTTGTTCTAGCTTTCTGAATATTAAAATCCACCTATTATGTAGATGATAGGTAGGAAGCAAGAGCTTGGCAGTAGAACTGAGTTTTCATTGTTCATAACAATAGTCTCATTTGGTAAATAACGACCAAGTCCTCCCTTATGAAACAGGAAACATTCGCAACAACTGGAAGCATAATACAAAATCCTGTTTATAAAAATATCTATGTTTTCCAACTGCAGCAGCACACACTTGGCTTTCTGTGCTTTCGATACATTCCAAGGGAAAGTTAAATGATGACTGAATTCAACACTAACCTTTCTCAGGTTTTGTTTTCCTCTCTAGATTTGAACGTTTTCAGCCCAAGTCCCTCTTCCAGAATGTACTAAGAAATGTAGTGGAACTAAAAGGTAAATATGACTATCATGTTTTTCAGCATCATAAGTCACATTTGTATCTGTTAAAAAAATCTAGCCAAAGAGCAGTCTTTCCTACAAAATGGTCATTTATAACTTCCCTTTCTCATCTTCTTTAAAAAATAATTGAGACGCAGCTTGTTTAAGCTAGAATAGACTGAAGACATTCATATTTAAACAATCATGTGTGATTTTTAAAGCAAACTTCAAAATTTAAAACAGTCAAAAAGCACTGCCTATTTAACTAGCAACAGCTACGTATTTTATTATTCTAGAAAAAGAAAGAACAAGTTCACTATTGCTATTAACTGCTGATGGGCTCCTTAACGTTAGTGCCTTTCACCCTGGTTATAATCTTTCACAAAATCTTTTTTTTTTTTTCTTTTAAGGGCAGCTTAAACAGCTCCGCTAAAACTTCAGAATTCCTATTTTATCTGTCGCCCTACCTCTTTTTTCTTTCGGCCAGCTGTTTGCAGACCTCCTGCCACCGCAGATTCAGGCTTCCCAATTTTTCTTGTAGAATACTGGCATCTGTTTTTGAGGACTGCTGAATTATTTCTTCCCCATTTGCATTCAATATCCTGACAACAGTTTGCCGCTGCCCGATGCCATCCTGGAGTTCCTGTGAGATACCAAAAAGGCAAAACAAAAATGAAGCTCCATGTCCTTTTATTTGAGAAAAGATTAAACAATGTGCTACCACATGCAGTTCTATTGGGAGAGAAAGAAATAAAAAAGCTCCATGTGAAAGTTTCTCTATGAAACTGACATGCCCATATCCAAAGGATACAAGACAGAAAGACACCTTTTATGTGTCAGTAAAAAAGCACCCTCTCAGTTCAGCTCGTTTTTATATTTGTAAAGCTTGTCAGCTAGAGGATGTTATAATGTCCTACAAATCAATTAGTTGGGAACCTTCTCAAGAGCAAATTCGATTTCTTGTCCCCACAAGGATATTCCATGTTTAATAGTCTATGAAGTGTTGTAAAATTTAAACATGAAGAAAGTATTTAGATTTCTTCGAGACTGTCAATATGAGAGGTGAAAAAGAAGAAACATAGTGTAGCCAGAGTATTTTTTAAAAAGCCTCGAGATATTTAAACAAAAATTCATTACTATACGAGAAGGAAATTTATTTCAAATTCTGTTTCCATCAATGAATTTTGCATTATAAAACCACATAAGGCTGAGAATTAATTGCTTTCAGGGGCAGCCTATCAAGAAATCCCTAAGGTACACAGAAATTTAAAAGTAATCTATAGCCACCAGAACATTTTTATGAGTCATTGACGGTGTCAAGCTTAAATATCTCTGCTTTTTATCCTAAATGAAATTTTAAGAGTAGAGTGTCAGAAAAATAGATCTTTTAAAAAAGACTGTTACAACCAAATATGTATTAAAAATGCCTTTTGCCGTTAAATAAAAACGGCACTCTACCTTTTTTTTAAAAAAAAGGTAATCTAGAATTTGTAAGGCAATTACAACCCATTACTAAATCTGAAGTTTAGAAAATGAAGTAATATAAGAACTTGAGATATTTACCATATTTCAATCTAAAGGACTCACAGACCCTTATGTATGGATGGGATAGTCATTATGCAGACCACTTTCCAGTACATGTGATTCTAATTACATAATATTCTTACATCCCTCTGTCCCAAGAGCAAGTACGTACAAACTCCATTACCTGCTTGCCAAATAAATAAATGAATGCCTGTTTTCTAAGACTGGGTCAAATCTCCTTTAGATTCTCATTACACATAAATTTCTTGGGTTTTTGTTTGTTTGTTTGTTTACTACTTTCATGTATTATTATTTTGAATATAATTTTGGGTAGTATGTCTTCAACAGTTAAAAGACTCACTAAATCTGCAAAAATGACAACAGGCCATTATTCCAGGAGCACAGTACCTCACAATGAACATAAAACTGCACAGTCACTGAGCTATTCGTAAGCTTTCCTGACCATACTCTCTTGTGCATGAGATGTGCTCTAGTAAACACGTGATACTTCCTTGCAGCTAGTTGACTTCACTTGCATCACACTCTAACACCTGTTCAGATCACTGTTGCATGTGACAGTCATTGCTTAGTAACAGGTAGCCCCATTCATAACAAACTGTGTCTATATTCCAATTATACCATAAATTCCTTGAGGTCAGAGATTGTGTCCTATATACAGTCTTGTTCCTAATGCTTACTATAACATCTGGTTCATGAGGGGTTTCAATAAGTATCCACTGAGTGAATGCATGAATCTATGAATAAAGGAAGCGGAGGAGGAGAGGAGGGGAGGAAGGAAGGAGTTCTCATCATTGCCAAGGTATTATTAGTATTAATACTGATCACTGAACCTCCTAGAGATTCAAAGAAATAAGTACAGTTTTCTAGGTTTTAGGCAGTGTATAATCTAGCTGACAAGATTAGACATATTTGTGAAGGATAATTTGTTACACTATATACAGTAGAATAGAGAAAGCAAGGTGCTCAATAAATGATAGATCAGAAGGGGGAGGATCTTAGTGGAAGGATGAAAAGGAGATAATTTGGGGGATAATTTGGAATTGAAAGAATAGGTAGGCCTTAGGGAGATGCAGGGTCGGGGCGGTGGGGGGGAAGGGGATGGCAGAAGACAAGGCCTATGGTGTGCAATTTTTGTGATCTGATCCCGAGTATACATTTGGGCTCTATGTCACCGTATGAGAGTGGAAGTTTAGGGAGAGGTGTAGCCCTGGATTAATATTGGGCTTGGGCAGAGAGGACCTTGCTTTTCATTAAAGACTTTGCAATTCGTTGGAGAGCAACAGAAAATGACATAAGTACAGGCGTGTCAGAGCTAGAGCTGTGTTCCTAGGTAATTCTGAGGCAACGTTTAGGCTAATGTTAAGGCAGGGACACAGGTAAAACAGCTAGGACAGGAGTCTGCGAGGTAGGTATTGGGGCTAAACCTAGAGTTTCGACAATGCACCAGAACAGAAAGGCAAGAGGTAACATGAACTGTTAAGGCAGAATCAACAGGGTTGGAGAACTAGCTGGATCATGCAATCATGAATGACTCCTGAAATGGGGAAACCTTTGCCGAAAACACCAAAGTCAGGGAAGCCGTTAGAGGAGAAAGATTATGACTCTAATTTGTATCTCCAGTGGTGTCCAATACCCACGACTGTTAGAAATACTTTTTAAAAATGCATGGAGCACCTATCAGATGTGTACTATAGCACTGCGTCTCAAACTTTAATGTGCACATCTCCTAGAGATCTTGTTAAACTGCTGATTCTGATTCAGTAGGTCTGTCGAGGGCCCCAAATTCTCTACTTCTAACAAGCTTCAAGGGGATACTGATATTGTTGGTCTGGGAACAACACTTTGAGTAATAACATGATAGAGTAAATGCCTTCTGGATCTTTGTTAAGGAATCAAAGAATTCTTGAGGCTAGGTTATAATGCTATAAACTAAATCTGCTTCAGAATTTTCTCTCAGCCCCCTTGCTTTGTATTTTTGATCTTGGCCCTTCTACTTCATGGCTGATGGCTACAGTGACTTTTACAATCCAATTGTAGAATCAACAAGGGTTTTATTATTTCTATTTCCCAGATAAGCGATAGAACTGAGTAGCTAAGAATTAAGCAATAATTTAAAATTGTTAGATCCAAATCTCATTTATACAGAGTCCCAAATCAGGGCCTTCAGATTTTTTTTTTAATTTTGTGAAAGAAGAGCTCGTTAAATAGTGTACTGCATTTGTGTGAGATTTTGTAATTGGGAGAAGTATTTATAGTGTGTGATTGACATGAGGAGAATTTTCAGTAATAAAGCTTAAGACGACAAAATAATGGATCAAAACAGGAAGTAAAAACTTGTACATGTTGTTTTACAGTTAGTCTCTGAGCCCAAAGATAAAATTTGACTTACAAAATTAAATGTAAAACCTCAATCAACTTTATTCACTTAGTGAAAAACTAATTTTCATTCTATAGCTTCTAAATATTTTAAGTACTAAATTATTCACTACCAGTGAACTTCCCAAGCTTTGATATCATATTAATGCTCTGTTGTCATAGGCATCCTTATCTATTTCTCTGGCAATTAACATCTAGTCTTAGCTTTGGCTAGAAAAAAATCATAATTAAATTGATTGGATTATTCATCATAGTTAGAAAGCTTATTGTGTTTTGATTCCAATATTAAAGCATCATTCTTAATAATGACTGCTTATCAGACTCCCCTAGGGAGCTTTTTCAAAATATAAATATAAAAGTCCAGAATTCCACTGTAAACCAACTGAATCAGAATCTCTGCGTGAAAGGGGACAAAGGTGCGTAAAATAGATACACTATTAAAGAAAGGTAGGCAAGAAATACGTGGAGCAGAAGGGGCATGTTTTAGAGTTACTGTATTATTATTAACTTCTTGTATGCTTTTTAAATTGAGAAATGTTCCTAAATTATAGAAAGTGACACACATATCTAAGTCCTCCAAGTCTGGTCAAACTGAGGGAAGAGAAGAAGAATTATAGGCAAGGAAGGAACAGCTATCAATAGATTTTTATAGAGGGAAAAATATGAGACAAAGAAACGAGTACATTTTATATGAAAACATAGCGTAAGTTTAATAAGTATATTTGTAAAACTTTCCAAAACTGTATCAAAACACAATACCTGGAAAATAAAATGTGACAAATGAAGAAAAAGAAAAAGCTAAGAAGCAGTTATGGGAAATTGTACAATGACAAATTGGATAAGCTATGTAGGAGATAAAGAATTGGCAAAATATCACAAACTAGGTGGAATAGGAAAAGAGACGAGACAAAAAGTGATTGGGAGAAAAGATAAAGACTGAGGGAAACAGGAGAGAGAAAAACAAACCTTCACTGAACAAGCAGATATGTCAAAAATCTAATCCTGTGATTTACTGGTAAGTCTGTTAATGTTTTATTTTGAGACAGATTAATCATTGCCTCAGTTTACTCATTGGTCAAGTGAAAACATGTAATAATATGAACCCTCTAGAGATTTGTGAAACTGCCAGGTAGAAATTTATGGTGCAATTTCATAAAAAAATATGATGCACTATCTTTGCCACTGTTCCTCTTTGTCAGTCCCTAGGATTCAAGTAAGAGTCTGAAAAATTGTTTCTGGTCCTTTTCTCAAAGATAAATTGGACACGTTTGTCTCTCATGTTAGTTCTTAGACTATACAGTCATGACCATCTTTAGAGGTTTTAACGTGCTCAGAAAATATCTTTCAACTTTTGTTAGATGATGCATTTTTGTAAGGAAATGGACACATACTTAGGGAAAACAGCAGACTTAGCAACAGGACACACTCAACCTAGCCCATTCATGGGCTGGGTGATTCTATCCTCGTGAAAGACTTGATGACCCTGTGAGAGCACCTCATGAGGATAGTGACAAGGACTGAAAGATGGCTAACACTGGGGAAATCCAGCAGTTTAAAAGAGGGAGAAAGAGAGGCAGAGTGAAAAAAAATAGTAAACACAAAAATAGGAAGGATTAGAAAAAGTGAAAAGTGGTAATTTTTTAGTAAAGAATGAAAGGTGTAGGAGGCAAGAATCAAGGTCCAGAGCCCAGAGTGAGGAGATCAAGAATGATGCCTACATATTTACTACAAGATTAAGTCCAAATACTAGCCTACCAGGCAAAGTGTGAAGGGCCTCTACAGCCTGTTCTCTCCTCCGCCTTTGCTGCTCCCCAATTCCAACTTTAACTCCAGCTCCCAGGAAAACAGAATGGCTTTCTGCTTCCTTGAGTGTCCCAAGTTTTGCAGATCAAACTCATTGCTCAGCTTAAATGTTCGTCTTCTGCTGGGCCCTTGAAGAGCCAAGAGAGAGCTAAGTGCCTCACCTCTGTATAGGTATTTATAAAATATTTCTATTTAGTGTCATTCATTGGTAGCGTTCATGTCTATATTAGACTTTATAGCTAAGGATTAAGTAATACTGAAGGAGTTTTCTTCTTTCGACCATAAAATGTCTCCAAATTTGAACTGTACCTCAGATTCAACTTTTATCTAAGGACCTACAGATCTTTGATTTGTGATTTGCCAACTAAATCAAATCAAAGGGAGCAGCCTTCACAAATGATCAATCAAAAATAAAATGCACCTTTTTAGTCTGTTATTTCTCCTGGTCTCATCTGTTTTGCATTTCAGTAAACATTTATTGTGTCCCACTAATAATAATGCTAAAACAACATGTATGTTTTTGTTAGTTTGTTACAGGAAATGGAGGCAGCAGGGGGTCTGGTTAGATTTCATCTAGTACTCTTTTTTCCTGTGTAGTAGATGTGTTCGTTGGTACAATTCACTATCTGCTCCTGATAATGGTTGCTATAAAAGATAATGAGAACTCCTCCTCAAACTAGAATTAGATTGCTCCTTTTCCAAAGCAAACATCCTGCCAACGAACTAAAGGAAAATTATGTACAGTAGCGATTTATTTTAATGGGACATTTACCTAATATCAAATTACAATGAAATTTCCTTTAGACGTGTTTATCTCATCCACATCAGTGATATATACATTCATTATTATCACTTCTATTAACGTGCATACCAAATGAATTCATCATAAAGTACTTTAAGTACTACAGGCTTTATGAGATTATCTCAGGCTTTTGTTTTCTTCCTTCCCCAAGAAATAACGCCTTGGGGGGGAAAAAAACCCCAAAACATGCATTTCTCAATTTCAAGCAGATTCCAAAGGAATAAAACAGTATATATGTTAAATCTCTGCCTTTGGGGATCTGAAACTGAAGGCTGCACGTTCAATCTGTCCTCAGACATGTTTTGGCATTAGGACTTTAATAATTTGAATGCCTTCAGGTGGAGCATACATGCCTTCCACTGCCCTCTGAGAGCAGTGGCCCTTGCTTTAAAGGAAACTGTTGTTATAAAGCACACAACTTTGCAAAGTTAATAGGTTTTACTTTGTTCAAATCAATGTTAGGCCTCTCTAGGTTCACAGATTTATTCAATCCTTTTTGGCTTCTAAATCATTCATTAGAACTTCAGGAGAACTACCTGGAAATATTTAAGAGCTGTTTTTCTCTCCATTTACTTAGATCTGTTAAGAAAACAAATTGACGTTTCTCTGATCAAAAGGCGGCTCTTGTCTCTGGCCATGCTTTCATTACGTGGTCCTGGTAACAGAACACATGACTGGAGGCATAAAATTCTTTCTACGTAATTACTAGGATAGTTTTAAAAACGTGAGATATCTCATCACTTAATCTCATTATCTAATCTCACTGGCTCTGAAAAGTTGTAGTTCCTGTTGGTACTTGCCATGTTTATCAAATATTTTCACCCGTTGAGTCATTCATTGACTGAACAACTACTTACTGAGCATCTCCTATTAGCCAGGCACTATGCTAAGTGTTGTGTTCATCACTGGCCGCAGTAGAAGGATGGATTGGAGAAGGTCTAGAGTAGAAATAGAGAGACCTCGTAGTTATCACTGTAGTTAAGGTGAGGAGAAATAGTAGCATGGATTGGGGAGTCAGTGGTACAAGCAGAGAAAAGTTGATGAAACCAATTGATATTTGGGAGGTAGATAGATAGGATTTAGCCATTCAGTGGAGATGTGAATGAAGGAAAATACATCAACTGGGCAGTTGGAGATACTGGGCTGAACCCCAGAGGAAAAATTCGGACTGAAAATATAACTGCGATCATTACTGGCAGAGCTAAGTCTAAAATTTGTGATGTGGGTTTGGCTCTGAATATGGTTGGATTTTTCATTTTCATTGAAAACTTTATGGGTAACCTCAAAGGTAGCATTCATAATCCAAACATATTTGGGGACTCCCTGCATATTTGCATGAAAATTGCTACATAAGAAAGTGAGATGAGTAATGTCATGACTGGCCCTTGCTCTATCTCTACACTGAAACATTTTCTGTTCATCTGCTGGCAAAGAGATCAATCTCATGATGTGCATAATATAGAAAGTTGAGAGGCAGTACAATTCTCCATTTCAAAAAAAAGAGAGTATCGCTCTCATAAAGCTGTTTGTACCTACTTACCCTACATTTGACCCACCCACTGCTAAAAATCACTGGACAAAGATGAATTAAAATATACTCATGAGAGAATGAATAAGAGATCAGGAATTAAACTTGTCCCTTAACAAACTCCTTTTCTGTACTCAAAGGAATTCTATGTGCTTTAACTGTGGCATAATCTCTAAATGGTTGTTCAGTGTAGGTAAACTGTTCAATGCAGGTAAGTATTCTCTTCAGTATGATTCACTCCAACAAATAGTTAGGTTACTATTTTGTATCTGATACCTTTACAGTGATAAATAGGTTCGTATTTTCCTGTCAATACTCAGTTTCATGGCAGAGAGAACAGGAGGCAAATAACTACATACAACACTGTATTATAATGAGATTATGGAGATGATCTGTAAAAGAGACCAATTACTTGTGTGATTGTGTATATGATTGTGTGTGTATACATATATGTACCTAGGTTTGGGGAGATGATCAGAAGAAGAAACACAGAGATTGTGGTAATTATGATTATCAAAGCCTGAGGCACTGGACACAGTGCTGGGTACTGCTTACCTTAATAATGGTTCAATAAATATTCACTGATAAATTGAGCATAAAACTAGGCAAGATATGACAGTACTCTTGAATGGTTTCCCATCTGAGAAAGGTTAAAAGTAAAATTCTGAAATATATTCAACACCCTAGTATGGAAGAGAGACATTAAAAAATAATTGTGTTTCACTAAAGTCTCATCTCTTACCACAAATAACAAGTTATCAAAGTAAGGTTTAGTTTCTCAGGCCCCTGAGAATGGAAAGGCCCAGAAATAAAGAGGGATAAAAACAGATCCCTGTGTCTAACATCAATTAATTGATTTTAAACATTAGCTTAGATTACAGAACCCCCAAGACATCCACTAACAATCCACCTCTAAGCACATGTTGGGCATCGCTAAGCCTTATATGTCCCTCTTGCCAAGTTACACAGGCATTAAACACAAGCTACCCTTTTTTGTTAAAGCCTTAATTTCTGAGGTTAGCTTTCTTATTTTCCAACTCATTATCTGTTGTATGGCAATGCTTCTCTCCTTCATGGAATTAGATGAGAAGATGATAAAAAACAATTGTGTAACTGTTGTTGACTGAGCACATCCTCTGGAAATCAGACAAATCAGGCACAAGAATGGATTCTCTCTGTTATTAACATATTTGTACAGTGTCAACAATTTGTACCTTGCTGAACTATATACAAACGAGAAGAACCTAAGAATAAAACAGCCAGGGGACTTAAGCAAGTCTTCTGTTAAAACTTCTGGAATTACTCATGTGAATCCCTAAAATACCAGAGATAGTTGCAAAAAGAGGTGGTGTTGACTTCCTTAGAAATCTAGTTTGTGTAACGGAAAAGATTCAATTATCAAATGTTAACTTTTTCTACATTTTTTATGTCTAGTGAAGCTTCCTTCTTAACCACTCCTTAGCATTTCGGCACATTTCCATTTGACTTAAACCCAAAGAAAGTCAAAGAAAACACTAAACTCTTAAATGTTTCTTAAACTCAAAGAAAACATTTTGAAGCCAACAATAACATCATTTTGAAACTGCTTTCTCTTGTTGATTTTACTCTTTATTTGAATGACATCTGTATTCTCCCAGTTACCAGGTTGCCAGTTCATCTTTGTTTTATCCCTTTCTTTCTTTTCCCCAATTCAAGTCTTACTGATCCTAACTGTTACACCTCCTGCCCAGTTGATTCCATCACTGTTACTTCCCCCTCCCTCGCTGGTTGTTCACCACATTTCACCTATGTTAGTAATACTTCCCCCCAACTGTTTTCCTTCACCGCTTCTCACACCAAAACATCATACGTATCCTTTCCAGATTAATCCTCCTGATGGGCAGTGCTGGTGGTTGATTCTCTGCTCAAACATACATACTGAATCCTCATTACCTGCTTAATGAAGCCCAAATAGCTTAGGTAACATTCAGAACCTCATAGTATCCTGGGAGAAACCTTTCTAGGCTTCTCAAATTGACTCTACAGTTCTTCATCCATGGACAACTCACAGTGATTCCTCGGCCATTCCCTAGACCTTTGCCATTCTCTTTCCTCCATCACAAATGCCCTTGTTTCGACTTATGCAATCCCTTCATTTCAGTCCATTAGACTATGAGCTCCGGGAGACAGAATCATCACTGTTTTTCTCACTCTAGTGCCTAGCAAAGTGCCATCTACATAGTAGTGCTCAAAAGACGTTTGTTAAATGGATAAATGAAAACACACCCCAAATACTATCACACTTACGAATAAAATTTCAACTAGAAGTCATCTATCCCGCAAAATTCTACTGCCTATCAACTGTAGGATGTCTTTCATAGTCTATATAAAATTAAACATCCTTATTTTGGATGCAAGTTTATGAGTTTCTTTAGTGCAAGGACACTGTTTCCTCCCTTCCTTCCTTCCTTATTTGTTTGTTTATTTATTTAAGCTGCCTTGGGTCTTCGTTCCTGCTCTCGGTCTTTCTCTAGTTGAGGTGAACGGGGGCTACTCTTCGTTGCGGTGCACAGGCTTCTCATTGTGGTGGCTTCTCTTGTTGCGGAGCACGGGCTCTAGGCACGTGGGCTTCAGTAGTTGTGGCATGCAGGCTTCAGTAGTTGTGGCTCATGGGCTCTAGAGTGCAGGCTAAGTAGTTGTGGCACATGGGCTTTAGTTGCTCCGCGGCATGTGGGATCTTCCTGGCCTAGGGCTCGAACCCGTGTCCCCTGCATTGGCAGGCAGATTCTTGACCACTGTGCCACCAGGGAAGCCCAGGACACTGTTTTCTTTATGTTTGAGTTTTCCACCACATTAATCAGTAAAAGTTTGCTGGCTACATGACTAAATGAATAAGCATATTACGTGTGGTAAAAATAATGATTAAATTATATTTCTGTATTTTAAAACACCTAGTAGGCTTCTAAGCAACAAGTTACTGCTGATGGCTCTGAAGAGGCAATCTTCAGCAACTAGTCCAAGAAAATTAAAATGTTCGGCACTTCATATTAGTGACAGGGATGTCCATGGAGCAGGGCTTCTACAAAGGCAATGCACCGCTGCCCAAGCAGCAACACTGCTTTGCAATGGAGTCTTCAGAGAAAAATTTTTAAAAAGTAGGGAAATGTCTCTGTCATTTCCAATTTCCAAGTTATATCAATGACCTCAAAATATTACTTTCACCCAATAAGAAGGCAAATGATCTCTGTTCATGAATGGCCAGTGAACACATGAAAAGATGTTCAATATTGTCAGTCATCAGAGGGACGCAAATTAAAAGCACAACAAGATACCACTTCAAATCCCACAAAATGGCAAAAATTAAAAGGACTGTTAAGATCAAATATTGGTAGGATGTAGAGCTAATGGACAGCTCCACCATCGCTGGTGGGAGTATAAAACGGCACAACCACTTTAGAAAAGTGTTTTGCACTATCTTATAAATTTAAACATTTGACTCAGCCATTCTATTCCTAGGTATTTACCCCAAAGAAATGAAAACATGTGCTCACAAACAGACTTGCACACAAACATTCATAGTGTCTTTATTCATATATCCCCAAACTGAAAGCAGCCTGAATGTCCATCAACGGAAGAATACACAAAGAAATTGTGGTATATTTATGCAATGTGAATATTAACCAGCAATAAAAAGGAGTGAACTATTGATATACTCACAACATGGATGACTCTCAAAAGTAGTATGTTGGTCAAAATAGCACATACTGCACAATTCCATCTATATGGATTCAAGAACTGACAAAACGAATCTATGGTGATAGAAATTATAACAACAGGTGCCTATAGGGAGTAGGAATTGACTGGAATGTGGTATGAAGCAATGGAAATGTTTATTTATTTATTTTTTTTCAATTGAGGTGTTGGTTTTATGAGTAGAATCACTTGACAAACTTAAATTGAACACAATATCTTTGTTTCCCAGTTCTTGGGACATCCTTCTACACTTCCTTATTTATCTGCTACAGTCATACAGAGCAAGAAAGCATAGAAAATAAATGAAATGGCAGGATCTGAATATTAAGTGAAAGTGTCTTGAGAGACTGAAATGAAGAACTAAATTTAATAGGTTCAAATTTTATATAAGAATAAGCTTTTTCTCCCCTCTCAAATAAATCTGTTTTATGTTTTATAAATTTTGCTTCTATTAAGAAATAAGAATAATATCACTTTCAAGTACTTATCTCTCCTCACTAAACACTACCTTAGCCATGTTAAGAATGAAGGTTTCTAACAAATTTAACTTCTCTCTCACTTCACAAAGCACATATATCAATAGATGTTCCTTATACAAGAAAAGAACTAAGAAAGGCTGATTGCCAAACCTCTGTCATTTGCAGACAGAATTTAAGAGAGTTCAGAAGACTGATCAGGTTATATGGGGACAGACTTAGTGAACCATCAGGGATGTTATACTATTTTTTTTATCCATATATATGACGATCGATTTGAACAATCGTTAAGACAAGTAAAGTGGCATCCATCTTCCAGGAAAGTGTGTATGTATATGTGTGTGGTGTATTTATTAGATTAAGAAGGGGGGAAAAAAAGCATAGTGATCCCATGATCTTAAATTTTGAAAGAGAAAATGGCTCAAGAAGCCTGTGAGACTTTCAAAAATAAAATTTTGACAACATAATCGTGAATAATCCCAAAGAGGTCTTAAAAAGCAGTGTGGTGTTTAACAAGATGCATGCCACCACACAGGGGATCCTAAACGAGCTCAGATTCTGAAAGTGTATCAACACGGGATGAAATAAGAGATGCATAACTGAGGGCAAATACTATAAAGAACAATATAGAAACAGTGAGGAACAGTTGAGCCCGGAAATGAGCAAGACTTGTGATGATGTTAAAAACAACATCCAGGGCCTTTTCACTTTCATTTGGAGAAAGAAGAACCAGAAAGAGATAGGGTCACTGATTGGGGCAGAAGGGGAAGGTGAGGGATAGAGATGACACAGAAAGCAGAACTGCTCAGCTCCTCTGCTTGTCTGCTCTGTCAGGGACAATGTTCATCAGACTGGAAAAGGCATAACTGCATGAGAGAAATGAAGTCCAAAATAGGTGAGGGAGTTTTAAAAGAGCACCTTGCTGCTCTAAATGAGCTAAAATCTCTGGCCCCAGACCAATTATATTCTGGGGAAATGAGAGAACTTGCACAGTATGGTCCTACCCTGCTGTCAGTGGTCTTTGAGGAACTATGTTATCACTGGAGATGAGCAAATGTCATCCCAATTTTCAAAAATGGGAAGAAGTCAGTGCAACTGGTTTCCATCTATTCCTGCTAAAGAGCATTTCTGGATGACTGAACAAGGCGCAAACAAATACTCATTAGCAAAGACAATGTGAGGCGGCTCATTTGGGTTTGGATGACAACTTGTTCTCACGGTGGACATGCGTGCCTGTGTTTGTGGTTTAATCTCTTATGCAGTATGAAAATTGAATTCCACATTTCTAAGCAATTTAAAATAATTTCTTTCTTCAGCTAATAAAATTGTCCCCAGTTGCTAAAATGAAGTAACCCTGTAAATACTTCATTGTATTCTACAAGGTGCAGCAAAATGTCCAATTGCCTACCACCTGAACAAATTCGAGGACCTTTGGTTAATAATGAACAGAGACAACGATCTGGTGTATGAACCACTCTGTGTATTTGACATGGCAAAAATATGTTTTCTTTACACAAGAATAGAACAAGAGGAAATAAGATTCAGGGACACTGAAGAATCTACGTAGGAGGGCAATTTCTGAAAAGAGAGGCATGTTAGAGTTAGACTAGATGAATATCAAGAAAAATGTTAAATGTGATCTCTGGGAAATGAGATTATTAATGATTTTTACTCTTGGTTTTCTTTCATCATTTTGAATGTATTTTTACAATGAAAAAGTATACTTTTTCAATCAGAAAGATAGGTTATATTCATTTGGAAAATTAATATAAACTCAAACAACATATTTTATCTGGAATTTTTACTTAAGAGTGAGAGCACACAACATAGCCTTTCCCATTGCTGTATTTTAATTATTCAAATGCAGTATTTCAAAATAAGGTTATCTCATTTTATCTACTAAGATTGCAGCACTTGTAAATATAATTCACTATATTATTTGCTCAAGTAGATACTATTAAACTTACTTAGGAATACAGCCATGTATAGTGGACAAGATACACCTCAAATTGTAAATGATAATTCATCACATCTCAAATAATGTCATTAAGTTCCTCTAATATCAATATCATCATTTCCCAGCTCTCTTTAATGGTATTTTTCTACATATTAGTTTAGAATAAATCAACGTCTACCATGAAAATCCAAAGGCAAAGCATTTTTTAAACGTTCCATAGGTCCAGTTTACTTGATGCCCTATGAACATGCTGCCTTTTATAAAAACTAAGACAAATACTCAAGTGAGGACAACTTAGAATTATAACAGCAAACATATTTTAGGAAAATAGCTGGAAATGGCTCTTATCTTGTTTTGACATTCAAAATAAACAGCTAATAAGGACTGTCATGATTTGGAGGCATTTCCTCAAACTCCCACTCTATGCCACCCTTTTCCCATACCGAATTTCCTTTTTCTTATCCCTGACCTTAATATAAAACTTTCGTGTGTATCTCGCTTGTTCCATTTTTTCTATTAGTATTTCATTTTATAGTTTGAAGTTTTGTTATACACTGTCTCAAATCCTTTGTGGATTGTAGGAGGGTATAAATCAATAAAACCTAAAACTCAATTTGTTCCTTTAAAATAAGCACTTTAGATGTTTAATCAGTAAAGACAAACAAAGCTATCTTTGTATTTTACATTTAAAGCATTATCATATTCTCAACGTGGAAAGAAAGTTGTTAAAAAAAAAAAAGAAGAAAGATGGGGGAGAGGATCAATCTGAGACATTCACAATACATTCCAGATTCAGCAACAACTTAAGTACCTACCTACTCATTGCTCCCAGTATGATCCTTTGCTCAAACCAGGAATGTCATTTATCATATAGAAAATTGTGTCAAACAGGTGAAGATATTATTAACACTATGCTAAGAGAATTATTACTATTATCTCATAGGGATAATATATTACCCTTACATACTTTATAAAGTGCTATCAGATGATTATTTCATTTGAGACCCGCACAAATGCATGAGGTAAGCAAAAAATGTGTTACTATCCCCACATTAAAGATGAGGAATTGGAGGTGATGGATATGTTTATGGCATAGACTGGCGATGGTTTCACAGATGCGTATTTATTTCTAATATCATCAAATGTATACATTAAACATGTATAGCTTTATAAATATCAATCATACCTCAATCAAATAGTTTAAAAAAAGAAGATGAGGAACTGGGAGCTTAAATGGCTTGTCTAACTCATCCTACCGGTATCAGAACCAGGACCAGGCTCTAAATTATCACCACGTTTCACTGAGATTCCCCGTACTCAGTACTGCCTCTTTTCTAACTCAAGTACTTAGATATTACAGAGATATGCAGACACATGAAAAGTAGAAAATACACAAAATTGGGCAAATTGCATACATGTTTAAATTATTGTGAACATAATAAACCAAGTTTTTCATTATTATAGCTCTTGGGAGAAAAAGCTTATTTTATACAGGTTTTCCTATTTAAAAAAACTATTTTGTCTTCCCATTTGATAGTGTTTGTATATTTAATTAAATGTGATTAGGTAAAAAAACGTGGATCAAAATAATGAGAAAAATATCAACCCAAAAAATGTTTGAAGCTGATTTAGAGAGGACCACAGCATTCCTAGATCGGATTACATGTTCTTGTAAAGCTGTTATATTAGAATGTCATGCTGACATGATTCTTGATAATGTATTTAATGGTTAAAATATGCATCGTGAACATTTGTGTAGAGCTCATTGCATCTAATTTTCTGTTTCCTTTGAAACAAGAAGGTGAATGATGCAATTGTGGTATTTTTGCTGTTAAACTTAATGAAAATTCTGTCCACTATCAATCAGATGGATCTTTTTTTTGTTATCCAAACAAACATGCTCAAGAGCAATTTATTTTTATTGAAAAGTCCTGTACTAACATCATGAAAAAATACAAACAAGGCTCTAATTTCTTTCAGATGCACTTGCTGGCAAGGTACACACTGTTGCGTAGGGGACGCTTTACTCTTACATTTATATTATTGATGTTATATGGACAGACCAGGTGTTGTACAAATGGACACGTTTTTAAACGAGCATTTTTCAATAAATAATATTGGCCAATCTTCAGAAATGAAAATGTGCACATTATCTTTTTCTCTATAAAAACAGAAGGTTGAATGAGGCTCATCTGAAATGTTGCTGCAATTGAGTGATGTCTACCTAGGCCAACATTTGTGTGGGATGATTTGTTTCAATGTGTTCTTATAGTAATAGGTTATACTGTGACGATGACAGGTCAACAAACCTCACACATGCCATAAAAACCAACGATATAGGAAGAATAATTTCATTTTGTAAGGATTTAAAACCATATTTCATTTTGAAGATCACCCTAAGAGACAGAAACAATGTGAAAATGTGGTAATAAGTCACTATTATTTCTTTCAAAAAGAGAATTCACAAAAATAGAAGAAATCAGAAGAGGCCATAAACATGAACAAATCTATCTTCTACTATTCTTAGTTAAGCATATGAAGGTTATTTGGTTGAAGCTCTGCCATTCGATACTGAAAGCCAAAAACAAAACTTCTGCATGATGATTTAGAAATCTCTGAATATAGCAATGCATTCTCTACCAATTAGGCAATATTAAAAAAGAAATGCCCCACTCCTCAACATGGATGGTTATGTTAAAAAAATTGCTTTGAAAAGTCAATTGTATTTTTTTAATACGAAAATCAACATTTAGTTAAATAGTTATGTTGCCACTACATAACAGCCTTTGGGTAAGTGTGGATGAAGTTGAGAGAGCTCTCACGTGCTTAAATCCTGACATTGAGATTTTAATTGACAACCAACATTATCTCTTTAGTTCTACATATCTAAATATACAGAAGTGAGAAATAAGGTAACCATTCGTCTATAAGACTAGGATAATCAATTAATTTGTTCAGTAAGTTTTTATTGAGTGTGCTGCATCTTACATGAGACAGTTCCTGACCTCATGGCATTTCAATCTGGGCATAAACAAACAAGTATACACACACACACACACACACACACACACACACACACACACACACACACTGTGCTAAGTGCTATGAAAGAACAACACAGAACACTGTTAAAAAAATAGTGGAGGAAATGCCCAATAATTGGGGAACTGTTAGATAACTTTATTAGATGGCCTGGAAAGGCTTTTGTGAAGAGGTTATTGAAATGGAAGATGTGCAAATAATAATAGAGTTAACTGTTTATCCTGATAGAGAAAATAGAAT
Organism: Balaenoptera musculus; assembly: GCF_009873245.2. Lineage (NCBI taxonomy): Eukaryota > Metazoa > Chordata > Mammalia > Artiodactyla > Balaenopteridae > Balaenoptera > Balaenoptera musculus. The sequence continues at coordinate 27,645,925 of NC_045806.1, forward strand.
GTGTGAATTTCCTAGTCAAGAAAGGGTTTGTAAATGTGTGAGTAAAAAGAAGCTGAAAGAAAACAAGAATGGCTGAAGCCACTTGGGTGCAAGGGAGGGTGGCATGAAATGAATTTAACTGTACAGATTCATGAACAAGAATGGTCACTACAATGACCAAAATTTAGAAACGATTCAAATGCCCAATAATGGGAGAATAATTAATTATTCATTTTGAGATTTTATTATATTGCCTTTTAAACTAAAAATGTATAATTAATGATTAAATGAAATATGAGGAAAATAGTAAATAATAGAAGATAAAATAGTATATGTAATACTATTCTACTTTTTTAATAGAAAAAAAATTCTGAAAAAATCACTGAAAGTTTGAAAGCAAAGTTCAAACCAATTAATGGCAATATATGGAGATAAAGATTATGAGTGTTTTCGTTTAAAAAAATACTTTTATGAGTTTTCAAAATTTTGGATGCTGAACTTTAAAAATTGTAGGCAAAAATAAAAATGAAACACAATCACCATAACACCTTTCTCAATATTAAAAATAAGCTTAAACAGAACTAAAACTAAAATGTTCTTTTTTTTTTAGCATCTTTATTGGAGTATAATTGCTTTACAATGGTGTGTTAGTTTCTGCTTTATAACAAAGTGAATCAGCTATACATATACATATTTCCCCATATCTCCTCCCTCTTGCATCTCCCTCCCACCTTACTATCCCACCCCTCTAGGTGGTCACAAAGCACCGAGCTGATCTCCCTGTGCTATGCGGCTGCTTCCCACTAGCTCTTTTACATTTGGTAGTATATATAAGTCCATGCCACTCTCTCACTTTGTCCCAGCTTACCCTTCCCCCTCCCCGTGTCCTCAAGTCCATTCTCTATGTCTGCATCTTTATTCCTGTCCTGCCCCTAGGTTCTTCAGAACCATTTTTTAGATTCCATATATATGTGTTAGCATACAGTATTTGTTTTTCTCTTTCTGACTTACTTCACTCTGTATGACAGACTCTAGGTCCGTCCACCTCACTACAAATAACTCAATTTCGTTTCTTTTTATGGCTGAGTAATATTCCATTAACTACAATGTTCTTGTGTGTATGTACACGTGGAGAAAAATACTCAGTGAGACACAATGTTTGAATCCTGTTAACTGTGATAGAGATGAGTGTCCATAGGTATGTGTGTGAAGGGGAAGGTCATCTATCTGTCCATTTATCTGTCCATGTGTCATGAGTATAAGACACTTGAAATAATGTTTGCTATTGAGTTATTATTTTTTTAAAAAATCACTATTTAATCATTTATAAAGCTCAGCATGATTTGCCAAACAATTAAGACCTTATTTGTATTCATGAGTGTTGGAGGAAACATGTTGAAATACCCATATGGTGAAAAGGTTTAGCTGACCACTGCTCTTAAATTCATTTGCTTATGATCTTCTCTTGGAACTGGGAAAAATGGAAAGATCAAAACTGTATTCAAATATTGTGGTCTTTATACTCAAAAATCTCTTTGTTATGTCTATTCTGCCTTATACAAGTACACAATTGTTTTTAATAGAGGTGATGACAGTAGTAATAAAACCACTCCTAAGTATTCTGAAAAAAGAAATGTTAGGAGTAACTCTCACCTGCTGCCTATTTTCTAGCATGCGTCTAAATAACTTTTAAAAATCAGATATATATTGCCTTGAGAAACCAGTACACTAGATGGAAAATCAGACTCAACAACTTATTACATAGTTTTCCAAATTGAAGAGCAATTTGTGCTTGATCACAGAATGGCAGGTGATTGATTTGATACAACTCCAGAGAAGTTAAGATTTAGAAGACAAAATAATTTGTCCATTTATCAGTTATTTGACTTCGAGCAAGTTACTTGATCTTCAGTTTATTCATTTGTAAAACTAAAAGAATAATAATACTAGCACCTACCACCTAGTGTTGTTGTGAGGATAAAATGAGATCTTAGAGCACCCGGTTCTTACATTTTAATTTCTTTTTTTCCAGCTCCATTATGCATGCTGCTAAAAATTATCTTCTAAATATTGATTTATACCTATATTTTCAGAAGCAGTTTTTATTATTTAATGTGAGATATTGGTAGAATTTTTTGGGAGTAGTAAATCAGCCTTAAATTACAAGTGATGATTACCTGCTGTCCTTATTAGCTCCTGATTTGATCCAAAAGCACTGCAGTATTGTATGTTACTCATTGCCTTTTAATCAATTCTTAAAGATTTTGGATCCAACAAGGAGAACAACAAATGTTGAGGCAGCCAGATTTTCAGAGCCTCCTTTGCAAATAAATAATGCTTGGTTTTGATTTTTCAAAGTAACATTTCAGACTAAGTTTTCCCCCTCAGACGTGTTTGTACTGGATCAGAAAATTTTGTCCATGCCTCTAATAACAGTGAACGGGTTTTTGACAAGCATAAGGAATGTTTCTGGATCTGTTTCCTACTCCTGTGAAATGGCAAAATATTCGCTATATTATATAAAAGGGAAACTCAGCCCTGCACCAAGGCAATCACTTTCTGTCCTTAATAAGGAAAAGTAATGGTAGCAGGAACTAGGCCAAATGCCAGAGCCTGTTTGTATTGACCCAGCTTCTGCTATAGCAGGTTATATACATCTATCCTGGGTAACATTCAGCCCATTGAAAGTGGCTTTCTTGTTACAGTGAATTACTATTATCATCAGGGCAAGTTTCTCACCACTGGCTTTTGACTATGGGGAGTCAAATGTCAATCAATCAACCCAACAAACAACAGCCACCAAAGGAATATTTGTTCATGTAATTATGCCTAGCTTTGGAAGAACTCTATTGTGACTGAAGAGTGGTGGACAGCTCAATTGATCTTTAATGCACTAAACAAATGCATTTAATTTTGGGGCGTCTTAGTAACTTTCACGTATAAAGGGCTCTAATAGCCTGCTCACGTTTTCTTCCCTCTGTATTTATATAACAACATTTCCATATTTAGTATGACTAGGTGCTCTGAGGTACTTTTTGAGTACTAGGAATAGAAAATAACTATTGAGCGTTCTATATATTAATTTCGGCCCATCATTAACTTTAGCTTAAAATGTAAGATTTGAAAAGGGTCCACATATTGGAGGTTTAAGAAAAAAGTGAGTATTATTTGTTAAGGTGTACAGCGGGCAAAGAAAGCAGTGCTTAATGTTAATTTTTCTTTGTAGTTAATGTCAAGGCACCCACAGTTGCCAGGTATATCTGAAGTTTTGGCTCACAAAGCATTATATTGTCTTTGCCTTAGGACATTAGCTAGAGTAAAATGGCAATAAGATTTGCACAGGCATTAAAAAAACAGACTTAACAGGAAAAATGCTATTTAAAAATAATAACATTAAGAGCAATACCATCTTACATTCCTATTGTATTTTACAGCTTACAAAGCATATAAATTAATTTGAAAAACTACCACACATTAACCCTATGAAATATTTATATCTATTTCTCAACTCTGAAGAGTGGCCAGTGATTTTCAGAGAAATTGCATTTGTCAGGGTTCTCCAGAAAAACAGAATCAACAGAAGGGGTAACACTCTCCATTAACACCTTCACAGACATACTCAGAATAATGTTGGATCAAATGTCTGGACACCCCCGTAGCCCAGTCAAATTGACACATAAACAAATTACTTAATTTCTGTGCTGAATAATTTTAAGGTAAATTGATGAAGTTGAGATTGTTATTACCCTAGTATTTCAACTTCTAGCCCAATTTACTTTGCTCTTATACTATATTACATTTCCTACACAAATGTTCTTAAAGCAAATTTCAAAGACTGTAAATTTCTTTAGTTCATAGATCCTGCCTTATTCAATGTATAAAGAAAGCTCAAACACACCTATTTGACAGACGTGAGGCAGTTACTGAATGGAAGAAAGTATTTGCAAATGATATGACTGGTAAGTGGTCATATCAAATATGTATATACAACTCACACAACTCAACATCAAACAAACAAACAACCCGCTTGAAAAATGGATAGAAGACTTGAATAGACATTTTTCCAAAGAGGAAATGCAGATGGCCAACAGGCACATGAAAAGATGCTCAACACTGCTAATCATCAGGGAAATGCAAATCAGAACCACAATGAGATATCACCTCACACCTGTCAGAATGGTTATCATCAAAAAGAACACAAATAACAAACATTGGCAAGGATGTGGAGAAAAGGGAATCCTCGTACACGGTTGGTGGAAATGTAAAGTGGTGCGGCCACTGTGGAAAACAGTATGAAGGTTCTCAAAAAAACTAAAAATAGAACTGCCATATGACCCAGCAATTCCACTCCTGCATATATATCCGAAAGAAACAAAAACACTAATTTGGAAAGATACATGCACCCCAATGTTCACTGCAGCCTTATTTATAATCGCCAAGACGTGGAAGCAACCTAAGTGTCCATCAACAGATGAATGGATACAGAAGATGTGGTATATATATATACTACTCAGCCATAAAAAAGAATGAAATTTTGTCATCTGCAGCAACATGGGTGGACTTGGAGGATATTATACTAAGTGGAATAAGTCAGCCAGAGAAAGATAAATACTGTATGATATCGCTTGTATGTGAAATCTAAAAAATACAACAAACTAGTGAATATAACAAAAAAGAAGTAGACTCACAGATATAGAGAACAAACTAGTGGTTACCAGTGGGGAGAGGGAAGCAGGGAGGGGCAATATAGGGGTAGGGGATTAAGAAGTACAAACTATTATGTACATTATAATCTACAAGGATATATTGTACAACATAGGATGGGGAATATAGCCAATATTTTATAACTGTAAATGGAGTATAACTTTAAAAATTGTGAATCACTATATTGTACACCTGTAACTTATGTAATATTGTGCATCAACTATACTTCAATTAAAAAAAACAATGCACAGTATAGTAAATATAGGCAACAGTTCTGAATTATAATCAAACATGTTAAGAGACTAGATCTTAATTATTCCAACCACGAAAAAGAAATGAAAATTATGTGACATGATAGAGGTGTTAACTCTCCCTACAATAGCAATCATATTACAACATATAAGTGTATCAAATCAACAGGTTGTACACCTTAAATTTACAAAATGTCATATGTCAAATACATTTCAATAAAAAGAACGTTTGTAAACCCAAAAAAACAAAAGAAATTAAGTTGTGACTATGAGAAAACAATATAGTAAGTTAAGCAGTCTATTTTAAAAATCCATGGCTCATTTATTCAAACCCTTGTGGTACAGTTTTATTAGTACCAATGTTTCCTCAGATTATATAGACAAAGGCATTAACAACTCAGGTCAGCAAGTGTTTACTGAATTCCTACCATGTACAAGGTAATCTATGAAATCTGAAGTAAAATAAATATAAGACTAGTTTATTACTCTCTAGAAGCTTAATACTATGTTAGGAAACAAGATGTAATCATATGAAAAGGTAAATGAAGTTTTAAATAAAGGTTCAAGGCAATGGAAGACATGTCACTTGGCAGGACCTGATTAATTTCTATATGGATTGTACAGACAAAAGTGATTATAGTTCAGATGAGAGAGAAATATTTTCAAGGATGGATGGCAAACAAAAGGTCAATAGAGAAGTGAGTTTTCCTGAGAACCAATATATTTTAAAAGTTGACAGGACATGTTGATGGTGTGTAAAACAATTAGCAAGTGAGAAAACTTGGGTAGATTTATGAGAGCATGATTTGGAGACCATATTAGAATGGGCCTTGAATAACAGGAACAGGAATTTTATACCAGATCCTGTAAATAAAGGCAATCTACTGAAAGTTTGTGCCAACAAATGACATGATAAAAGTGATTTTTAGGGCTGATCACAATATTACAAAAGCATTGGAAAGGAGAATGTAAAGGCAGAGAGATGAGATCTGATGGAGTTCCAATGTAAGGTAGTATGATTTTTATCTAAGAAAGAACTTGGAGAAGACAAAAAGAGGTATTTGAAAAGTAAAAGTGTGGCCTGCAGAGAAGGGAGAAAGGAGGAGGGGGTGTTGTGCCTCCAGAACATCCAGAGACTGGATGAAACAGCAAAGTCAATTGAGGGGTGACTTAGGAGGGGAAAGAGGGATGATTTTGTTGAAGTCATATGGAGACTGTCATACTAGAGGGATCTGCAAGTGTGAAGTCCTTAGGGGTTTATGAATGCAGGAGTGGTAGTAGAATTGGAGATAAAGTTGGGAAGAAAGATAAACAGATGGAATAGCTAAAGTCAAGAGATTGGAATAAAACCAAAGTTGAGGTTAGCGAGAGAAAGAGAAAACACCAAGCCTGAACCTGGTGGGGCACATATTTAAGATGAGGGAGGAGAGAGTTGCTGGGAAAGGATTTAGGGATATGGCAGGAATATAACTAGGACTATCCCAGCAGCTAAAGGGCCCCTGAGATTTTAAAAAAAAAAAAAAAAAAAAAGGAGGACTAGGGATGTTATTGACTAGGATCAAAATGGCAGAGAAGCCAATGGATTTGGCAATTACATGAACATTAATCCTGAGAGTTCCTTTAATTTTTTTTTATTTTATTTTTTTTCAGTTTTTTCACTATTTTGTTTTATTGTAAGAGTCTTTACTACATACATGGTGGCTAAACTGAGAGCTCCTTTAACAACTATTTCATGAGTGTCTCCTAGGTGCAAGGTACTATTCTAGATGCTGAGGATACAGCAGTGAGCTTTCACGGGGAATTACATTAAGTGAAGAAAACAGACAATAAATAACTAAGACAATAGATGTATAATATCCTAAGGTGATAAGGAACATGAAGAAACATAAAGAACACTGTAAGGGGATGGAGCATGAGAGCTGGATGGTGTTATGGTGGTCATGGTAATGGGAGCTAATAGACATTCCTAAAGGAAGTGAGGGAGGGAGACCTGTGGGTATCTGAAGGAAGGAGGTTGAATTTCAATAGGAGGAATCAAAATAAAATTCATAAACGATGGTGAAGAGTTAATGTTGGAATAAATTAGGTTTTTCTGTATCCAATTTTTTAAAGAATAAACTGATATATCCTCTTGATAAGGAACCAGTGATGAAAGAAGTTTTGAAGACATTTAATAGGAACCAAAAAATCAAAGTTGTGAAGAGATATGCTAAAATTAGGGCATTTCCTCTATAGTCAGGTCATTACAATCATCTACAAGTGTCAAAAGGACTATGAAAGTTCTTAGGCAAGGGTGCTAACTCTCTGGATTTATCTTCCATCACTGCCTCTAAATATGCATTATATTTTTACATTTTACTTTGCAAGATTTAAAAATATATTTATAATTTAAAACAGCTAGATAAATGTGATATACAATCTCTTTTTTTTTTTTTTACTTTTCTCATCCTTCTCCTATTCCATCTACAAACTTTACCTATTCAAATAACCTATTTATGTATTTTCACATGTTTTCCACTTAATATTTTCCTTCATTTATATAATCATAGAAAGCATACTCATGCTACATAAATAAGATACATATCTATATTTAAAAATACAATTGATAATTTATTTATATACTTTTATGCACGTGATTTTTATAGTAAATGCCATGTTGTGTTGTTGCTTCCTAGTCAGCAGGTATATCTCAAATTCATATATTTTAAGAGCAGCATAGGAGCCTATGCTTACATGTTCTAAAATTTTATTCAATGATTTTCTTATTAAAAGTCATTCTTTGTTTCCCTTTGTCTACTTTCTATTTTCTCATTATGAACAATGCTGCAACAAATATGCTTGCGCATATATCCCTTATGTACTGGTATTTTATTTTATAGGTAAGGTCACAGGAAATAAATTGTACATTGTACTTTTCATTCTCTAAGCTTGACTTTTGCCCTTACCCTGTGTTAAAGGCCATTTTTCCCTATTCCTAAGCTCCAAGGCCTACTATCATATACCATGTTTAATAAAAAAACAAAACAAAAAACTTCCTAGCCTCAGAATTCCCAATGTATTTAGTATAATAAATATCTGTACACCATATTCCATATCCTTTTCTTAGACATCATTTTCTTGAGAGAAGGAAACATGTCTAATATAATTTTATTTCCTCATACATGCTTAGCACAGAGCTTTTCTCACAGAAGACAAAAAATACCAATTGACTTCTTGATGCCTATAATAATATTTGAAAATACTACTTTAGATCAATTTTTAGGAAACAAACACAAGAAATATATTTCTGCCTTTAGAGATCTGTCTTGTTATATGCATTATAGAGCTCCTTACAAATCCTTGCATATTTAAGATTCTGATAGCTTTTAATCAGATATTGGTAATTGAGAAGCAATCTAATAAGAGAGCTGAAAAAAAGATTCATATTCAGGTACCTAGCCTTAGTTATATAGGTATACAATAAATTTCTAACAGTAAAATATGTATTATTAGAAAGATTATAGGATATCATTATGCTTTTCCCCCTCTTTTTCTTCGGTCTTATACGTTTTGTTAGACAGAAGGTGAGAGGAGATGGGTGTGAATGGAAATGATATTAGAAATAAATTAAAATTCTTTACCAATGTAAAAAGAAATCTTTCTGGTCTTTATGATAGGGCATTGTACTTCATGTTCACCGAAAGCCTACAATACAAAACCAGCCAGTCTCTTGGGAGAATGTACAAAGTTTGGGGGAAATCTAATTATATTTTATTTGCAGAAGGAATCAATATGGTAGTACTCCTCAAGTTCAATCCAATCGCAAATGTGAAGAACAGATTTGCATTTATATCTAAGCAGAAGCACAGTGGATTAAAAAGATTTCAATATAATTTAGTAATTCCTTTGTCAAAATAGGGCATTCATTGAACATAATGCCACTCACGGCCATCCTTCCAATAAATTGCCCTATAAAAATTCCATAAAAAATTTAATATGGTACAGGTTGGGGAATATAGGTAATTAAATGTGTTGCAGAGGTAGAAAAAAGACCCTGGGAAAAGTAAAAGATTGTAACTAAGAGTTGAAAGAATAATTCTGAAATAAGTAGATTATTTTAGGAAAATTTTATCAGTATGTTAATCACTTTCGTTCCATTATCATGCGGGAGACCCTAAATAGGTGCTTGGGTCACTGGTAGGCAAGCCCTTGGTGTTTTCAGATGCCAGGAGTTTCATAAGAGACAGGCTCTAAACCTTGATTACTTTTCTAATAAGAACATTGTTGCTTGTCAATCTTCAATCTTTTTAATTCACTCATGTCAGATGGAAACAAAATCAACTCCTGGATGGCAAACAAGCTGCACTGGGAATGGGCAAGACTAGAAACCACCATCTGCAGCCCAGAGATAAGCGAGGCTGAATTCTCTGTGGTCTTTTGAGACTATATTATGTGAAATGAAGAATGTACAAGCAGAAACAGTGGCTCAAAATCTCATTATTAATGACTTTTAAGTAGCCATGGTTTCTGGTTTTTCATGTGAGTCTATAAGAGACTTATAGACAAAGATGGGAATGTGGGCACAAAATAAATTTTCGCAAATAAACAGAATCTGGGACTAAAATAGGAATATGTAACTGTCTCGAAAGTGTCTGCGATATTGGCTGAAGAGTGAACTGTACAGGGTTTGTTTAAACAAAAGCTATGTCAATCTTTGTTCAGCTGGTTGTTCGGGAAAATAAATAGAAGCAAACAGAGGAAAACAGATCACAGGCTAGAAGAGTTTGTCAGGAGTGATAACGGGCTTCGAAGCAACAGGATTTAAAATGATAGCCCAGCCTCTGTAAATAATGCAAGCTCCTAAGGATGCACTAGAGACTCAACTCGACAGCCTAATAATTTTAGCTAAAAACCCGCTATTCCCACCATGAGACTCCATAAACTACAGAAGAAAGCTGAGGAATTTTATACACCCAAAGTGACAACTGTGAGAAGTGTGGGAAACCAGGTACCTTTAAATCTCGGATTTTATCCCTAAGTTGCCCATGACATCACCTGGGAGATTTTGCAGCACTTAAACTGGATAAGGAAGACAATGAAAGTGTATCAGTTTTTGTCTAACTGTGCTAAAAATAGGAGTGACAGATCCGTGCCTCTTGTACGCAAACAAAAGTCGGTTGACGACCTGAGAAGTAAAATGACTCCGAATGAGCTGAAGGTACGAAAGTAAGTTAGGTACAATTCCTACGAATGCTATTCCTTTCCTGCTACATATTTTACTTCTCCATTAAAATCTTCTGACATCGATAAAACACACTTACGTTTTTAGGACAGGTGAGAAAAATCTTAAGGAGCCCAAACTAATAACACCATGTATCATCTGGAGAACAGTCTGGCAAGAGGCCTTCTTTTCTCATTAACCTTCTGTGGGCTCAGCACCTGACAAGGCGCAGGGCTGCTCCCCAAGAGATGGGATTCCCACAGACACAGACTAACTCGAGAAGAACTGACCTGAAGCTGTACAATAGTCATTTGCACAACACTGGGATGTCATTAGCCCTCAGAAATCGTTTTATTTCCAGAGCCACGGGAGCAGGCACTTGCTTTATATCTGACCTCACCACTCCGGATTAACCACACACGTACAGGGAAATGATTTTCTCCCTGTTGATCGCTTCATTGCAATCTTGTGCCCACAAAACATCAATGGAATTGCTCTAACAGGTTTAAAAACGGCCAAGTCAGAAATGTCCTTGTACCTGTTTCTCAAAGTGAACTCAAGAGAAGTTAAAGAAGTCAAAGGGATCAGAGACATTTCTTTAAAGCTCCAAATAGTTCTTTGGGAATGATGAGGCATTGTCAACAGCGTGGGCAGTACCACTGGCCTCCTTCATTACAGTGCTTCTCAGCTCATGTGGCACTCTGGGGACAGGACGCCACTCCTGAAGTTCTAAGTTGCATGTGTGGATGTGTAAGATATTAAATTTGTATTTATTTATTTGAAATACTGATTTATTCCTTTATGGCAGAGGGGCAAGAGGTAGTAAGATAAGTCCACAGGGTGAAAACTGAGTAGGACCATTTGAAAATCACCAGTGAATATTCTAAAGGTTGAGAAGATGCCTTAGCAAAATGAAGGCATTAGAAACAAGAAAAAATGTGCAAAAATGTCAGTAAGTTTGTAGCATTATGGCTGCTTTTATTTGTGTTTGGTGTGCTTTCCCACTTTTTTCAAATTCTACAATAAGAAAAATCTCATTTTCTATTAAGAAAAATAAAATGCAAACAGAAATGGAAAAGTTATGCATTCGGTGGATATTTTCTAATACATCTTTGAAGATTCCACATTAGAGTCCAGCACTGGCTAACTAGAAATTGCTGTATCTATTTTTCTTTGTTGACTGGAAGGCAGGAAGGGAGGGAGAAAAGGAGGAATAACAGTGCAAATAACTAACTCTCCTCAGTAGAAAATTAAGTTTTTCTCATGGGTAGTCACTCAGTAAATGTTAATTGATGATAATTAAGAAAAATGAGTTTTCTTTTTTGTGCACTCCACAACACAGTTCCATATTTTCACATTAGCTAAAGTTTATAGCCAAACTGATACACTGCAACTTTGCACTTACGTGTTAACTGCCTTTCGTAGAAGGGGCGGCATCTGTGGTGACTCTGAAGACCTCATTTACTTGTTAAATGCATCTTTGACACTATTTTCTATTTCTCCCTATACCACTAATGACAACCACAGTAGTACCCACTGTATTTGATTACCATTTCTTCTTTTGCCTGAATCTTCCTTGCTGAGAAACAGAAAAATGTATAAAAGGACAAAAGAGACCTTCAAGTCACATTCAAAAATGTACAAACATTGCTGAGCTCCTTAACAAAAGTGATTGGCCGTGGTTTTATGATTGCCAAAGAACACGACATTGGTATAAAAAGAATTGGAAAAAGGAAAAGAGTGTGAATTAGAATTTTGCCAAGAGTGCTAGTGCTAATATAATCAACATACAGTAAATTTAAATCTTTGAAATACCAGTGCTTCGGAGGCGGTAAAGCAAGGCTCATCGACATCTCTCTAATTAGGATAATTAAAATCACTATCAGGAAACATCCACAGGGATAAGAACTGTGGAAGATTTGGAAGGACCTTCTAGAAACTACTTAGTCTTAAAACAGTTTATTTAGTGGTCATCACTCCAAATTCCAAGGACAGAAATGAACTCCAAACACCATTCAAAAAGCCAATTATAGGGAATAGCACACCCTTTCTAAACCCTAAATTGTGCAGATTAATAAATTGGAAATTAGGAAGAAAAACAACAAGGTCAATAGAAATACAGTTGCAGAACTTTCTCTAGTTGAATCAAAATCCATCTTTTAAGCACTTAACTTTGAGCAATTCCTAACAAGGAAAATAAGTGGGCCTTTGATTTTATATCAGCTGTGATAAAAGACAGTAATTGGAAGGCTCGATTCCTTAAATTTCAGGACTGTTTCTTGTTCACTGTAGTATCTTTAGCATCAGAGGTCGAGCGTGTAGCAAACCCAAAACAATAAAAACAGGATGAATGAATTAGTGAGTAAATAAATGAATGCAGAAGTAGATAATGTGCTTAATAAATGATAAATTATCTCAAAACCAGCATTAACACTGAGAAACAAGGGACCATAACTACACCAATACAGTGACATCATCTATACCAAGGGAAAAGGGAAGGTCCTTGCACTTCCATGGATTCATCAGTTATAACTTGAAAACTCTTTATCTTCCATTCAACAATATGGGTTTAGTTGTTTTCAATTCATCTTTTTTTTTTTTGCCCTCATAATGATCCAACTAGAAGAATCTCAGTCAAGTATTGCTGCAAAGAGGTGCCTGAATTAGGTGAACCCTAAAGATAATTCTGTTGCCTGCGTTGGGCAGAATCAACAAGCGGCCCTTCATACTGGATCTTGTATCATTTGTGCATTCAGGCTTGGACTGGTCAGTTTGCCCTCTTGGGTCTTATGGGGTCTTCATCTGTAACATCCAGGTATTGGATCAGATGAGAGGTCCCTCATGCTCTTAGGTTGAACTGAGGTAAACCTAGGTTGCACACTAGACTCACTACTGGAGCCTTTAAAAATTCCCATTCCCAGGCCTCACACTGACCAAATTACATCACAGTATCTGCAAGTGTGTCCCATGCATACTTTTTTTTTTTTAAGAGCTTCTTGGGGGATTCCCAATGTGTAACTAAGATTGAGAAGTACCTCTTTAAAGACTCATTGCTGTTGGGACTTCCCTGGTGGCGCAGTGGTTAAGAACCTGCCTGCCAATGCAGAGGACACGGCTTCAACCCCTGGTCCAGGAAGATCCCACATGCCGCGGAGCAACTAAGCCCGTGCGCCACAATTACTGAGCCCGGGCACCTAGAGCCCGTGCTCCACAACAAGAGAAGCCACCTCAATGAGAAGCCCGCGCACCGCAACGAAGAGCAGCCCCCGCTCGCCGCAACTAGAGAAAGCCCGCGCACAGCAACAGAGGCCCAATGCAGCCAAAAAAAAAAAAAAAAAAAAAAAAGACTCGTTGTCAATTGAGTGAATTAAGCATACTTTAATTACAGAGCCATAACATAATTCTCTTTGTACTTTTTTTATGCCTAAAGTTATATATCTCTGGAATCAAGATATGTGCATCTATTTTTAAAGGGCACATAGTTTTTTTTTATTGCAACCTAATGCCATGATTAATGTTCCAAACTTGCCACCAATTTTCAGTATTGCTTAGTATTTTGGGGCATGGATGGCTCCATAGTTCAATATTTCTGCATATTTAAAAACAGTTGTTGCCTACAGCATATTTTAGTCTGTCAGTGCATGTATATTCTTCCTGCTTTTAATAACGAAAATTTCATTTTAAGTGATAATCCCTAAAAAGGATTTCCTGGCAGAATAGTTTATATCATAAGAGCATATGGGAGTTAAGAATAATTATTCAGAGAGTATCTTTCTCCAAAGAGCTTAAAGCACTTTATGGAATTCATCTAATTAATGTTCACACTCTATGCATGAGAAGGCGTTGGACAGTGAAGTATAGATGGCCCTGAAGTGAACTCCTATTCCATTCAGTGAAAGGATGAGAATAACCCAGCACCACAAGGCACACACGCAGTTTATAGAGTCTACCGCTGTTCATCAGTCTGTGACCAAAATTACACTTTAATACATCAAAATGAAGAGGAAGAAATTTGCTAAATTAGTTATTTTTCCCCATGATTTTAAGTACTCAAACACTTAAAAACACAAAAATCTGTTACTTTAAAAATTCCAGATGCTCGAACATTACATAAATACAGACAAAATCTGATTAAAATGTAGGGCTTGCTTAGTAGAACAAACAATATTTACATCGCTTTTCATTCACACAATAAATGGTAAGCATTGTCAATATGTGTGGGTATATTTACATAGACTTAACTGTTACCAAAATATGACTGTGTACTTTTAGCCCAGACAGCCTGACAGATGAAGTAAATTTTAATAGCCTCACAAGAAAAGCATTAATTAATGCATACCTGTGAACATATTTTAATGGAATGGAGGAGATATAAAGATGGCATTACATAAGAGTGAAAAACAGAAAAGCTGATAAAAAAAACAAAAACAAAAACAACTCAGTATCTTTTCCTATTTTAAATCACAGTCTGTAGTTGAGCTTTCCCACTGGGATCACGTCTTAACCTGACCTGATTTCCTTAACCTGGTCAGATTTCCTCCAGAATAAATTTAATAAAAGAATTCACAGAAGGCTTACAATTTCATTAAAAGAGATAAAAAGTTCTGCCTTCATAAAAATTTCATTGGCAAACTGAAAGACACAAAAGAGTACTTAGAAATTCTACAACCCATAAACTGTGAAATCTACTTTTAAAAACAAAGTGTTTAGTAAATAGCATTATTTTCTTTCCAGATAGTCACACCATGCTGACAGAAGATGAGTATAAGGACAATAGTTCTCCCTCAAAGACATTTTTTGTACATTTTGACATTATGTGTACGTTTGATACATGTTCAATTTATCTCCTCGCTTTGCTCATGGGGAAATTACTGGTAAATATTTCCTGCCTGAAAGCAGAGAGTTGACTCTGATGATTATCAACATAAATAAAAAATATCAAGTCTATTCAGAGAAGTGCAAGCAAAGGCATCAAGAAACCAACGGTAAAACGTTTTATTTTTCAGGCAATCCCTAGTACTAATTGCTGACTCCACACTTTCCCAGTTAAAACAGTTATTCATTAATTTTAGCATTGAATCTCTTGGAATTTATAATGCGATCAAATAAACACACAACCTCTTAAATGTATTTCTCTACCTATATCCAACATACAGATGAAAATTACAGACTTTTCCATGAGAAATTTATCCTAAAAGTAATACCGATACCATCTAATGTTTTCATGTAATTTAAATATAAAGCAGTGTATAAAAATAACTCAATTTCGTTTCCTTCTATGGCTGAGTAATAGTTCATTGTATATATGTGCCACATCTTCTTTATCCATTCATCTGTTGATGGACACTTAGGTTGCTTCCATGTCCTGGTTCTATTTACAATAAAGAAGATGTGGATAAAGAAGATGTGGCACATATATACAATGGAATATTACTCAGCCATAAAAAGAAACGAAATTGAGTTATTTGCAGTGAGGTGGATGGACCTAGAGTCTGTCATACAGAGTGAAGTAAGTCAGAAAGAGAAAAACAAATACTGTATGCTAACACATATATATGGAATCTAAAAAAAAAAAGAAATGGTCATGAAGAACCTAGTGGCAAGACGGGAGTAAAGACGCGGACCTACTAGAGAATGGACTTGAGGACACAGGGAGGGGGAAGGGTAAGCTGTGACAAAGTGAGAGAGTCGCATGGACATATATACACTACCAAACGTAAAATAGATAACTAGTGGGAAGCAGCCGCATAGCACAGGGAGATCAGCTCGGTGCTTTGTGACCACCTAGAGGGGTGGGATAGGGAGGGTGGGAGGGAGGGAGATGCAAGAGGGAAGAGATATGGGGATATATGTATATGTATAGCTAATTCACTTTGTTATAAAGCAGAAACTAACACACCATTGTAAAGCAATTATACTCCAATAAAGATGTTAAAAAAATAAATGAAAAAAAATAAAACAAAATAATACCATTTGAATGTGAATTTACCCTTTGAGTATGGCTAATCTTAATAATTAAATGGTCATTAGCTTCAAAATAGGAAAAAAATATTAAAGGAAAAGTGTCCAAATTATTTTAGCGTAAATGATTGGTTATTTCTAACATATAAGAACTATTACCTTACTGTTAGCTCTACTTTTCTAGAGTAACTCTAGGGACTAATTGAACAACTTTGAAACAATTCCTTTTGCTATGTCCAGGAAAAGAAGGAATTTGCAAAAGCAAAGCTCTATAGCCAACCAGTTAATAAGTTACTGCTTGAACTCCAGAGAGTGTTCCGTATTATACTGTGATAAAGTGAATGGGCCAGTGGATAGAGCGAGTTCCTAATGGATAATAAGTGTCTCTGAAATAGCTTAGGGATCATATGGGATAAAATTACCATGATGGTTTCAATAGCAATACTGCCTGAAGTGGAATTTCACTCACAACCAAGGTACTTTTCAATTCGTTCCTCCCTAGAATGTGTTCCTATTAGTTGCAAATTCTCACCACAGTCATATAGATAATGGGTATTCAAAATGCAGAATTGGAGCTTTTTTTTCTTTTCCTCAGAAGATAGTTACAATTTTGAATAAACACTTTACGTTTGGAGAGACTTCCCCACATTATATGACCCCATAATGACCAGATGGTTAAAACGTCTTCGAACAAATAACCTGAAGGCAATTTCAAATTGTGGACTTTGAAATATTCATACACAATTAGAAAGATATAAAAATGGCTTTTGGATACGTGATTGGTAGACTATGACAGCCAGCATTGCATAGTACTCTGGACCTTTTATAAAGTGAATATTTAAAACATTATAAATGCCTTCTATACCATGAAGACAAATTTTTTTCTGATAACTTAAACGAATTCTACTTAATCTATGTCTTTATCAGAACAAAGAATAGGTTGAACCACATGAAATGCTGAACCACATAAGAACAGTGATCTATAAGTTTCCACCTAAAATTAGACATTTATGTATATAATAAGGATGAGAAACCCAGAGGAAATTCTCATGAATTACCCTTAAAGGCCGGTTCTTACATATTTTGAATTTAAAAGTCAATGTATGTTCCCTTGAGAAGAAAACTTTCTCAGGTCTTTGACTATTTAAAGAATTTTTTTTTTCTATTAAAGGTTACCCTATATAAGATAACACCAATAACACTGATGATGTTCAAGTTTTAGCCCTTGGTTAAATTCTTGCTTTATAACATATCAAATTATCACATTGTATAGAAGCTGTGCTTTTCGATAGATTAGCCTCTAGCCACATGTGGCTATATAAATTTAATTAAAATGAAATAAAGTTAAAAACTCAGTTCATTTCCATTAGGCACACTTCCAGTGCTCAATAGCCACATTATAGAGAATTTCTAGCACTGCAGAATCTTCTATTAGATAGGGCTGTTATTTTTCCATTGGCTTACCCCTTGAAGGGAGGGGCTACGGCATAATGCATTACATACAGACTGGCACATATAGATGCTCAAAAAAGCAGAGAGAACCAATGAATAGATCCTGTTATTACTACCACTAATACCGCCATATACATATAATGCTTTTCAGATTAAAAGTGCTTTTACTTATCAGTGTTTGCCAGGGGCTGGGTGGGGAGGGGACTGCAAGAAAGGTATGAAGAAACATTTTGAGGTGATGAGAATATTGTCTATCTTGATTGTGGTGGTGGCGGTTACATGACGACATATGTTTGTCAAAACTCATCACACTGTATATCTAAAAGGGCGAATTTTATCACATGTAAATTATACCTTCATGAAACAAAAAGGAATTGGAAAGGGGGGGAAAGGGATGCATTTATTTGCATTTTAAAATTTGATCCTTGAGATTTAGAGTGAGCAGACCAGAGAATGCTGTTGACAATCAAAGTCGGAAGCATCAGGTGTGTCTCAGGATGTCAAGCAATTTAGGGGTACAGATTTCTAAAGCTGTCATGGGTTAACATACTGCTCAGGGAAGATGCTAGCGGGTCTCACTGGGCAGGCCCCCCTACCCCCCACCCCACTGATTCTCTAATCATTTTTGATTTTGCCATCTGTCCCTCCTGGCATAACAAAGGTTCAGAAAGAAGAGTAACAACTTCAATAATCTTGTCTCAGATGATATTTTTGAAATCAGAGGAAAAAGTCATTTTGGATGATTTAATCCCCTATTTATTGAGTAGCTACTTGTGAAGTACAAATACACAGCTAGTCTGACATGGTTTCACTGATATAAATCTAAAGGAGTGGCTTAAAAATATTATGTGTGATCAATTCCTATTGCCCCACTGCACGAAAGTGAAGACTGTCAATGCACCTATCATTCTGAGAAATTCTAAGCGTTAATTAGGAATTCAGATCATGATTTCTTGATCTCATTCTCTGGAAACTAAACCTCGAGATAAGACTATGGGCAGCAGTTTGGCCCGTACAAGGAATGACAAGATTTCCGCAAGCTGTTCTTTTCTGGGTGCAGCAGAACCTTGACTGGGGATTTCCACTTGAAGAAGCTCCCGCCCACCATGATGGTCGAAGCCTGACCCTGCCTGTTAATCTTCAGAGCAGGATGCAAGTCACATTTGTTTACATTGTCCTTCTACTTTAATAAATGCCAGTCACTGTTGCCTCTCTGATGTCTTTTAATTCAATGTCATTACTTCGTGTTTGTTCTCTGTGCTGATGTTTATCAGAGAGGGCAGGAAGGGAACTATTTATGCACTAAAAGGTATGTCTCTGCCAGTCAGAATAAATTATCCTTAAAAGGGTCTGCAAAAATAATCCCATCTACTTTTCTTGGTGAATATTAAGTAAACTATTAAAAAGGCAATGAGGGGCTAGAAAGTCTTCCCAAAAGAATGGGGCCCTTCATGGTCATCCACCTTCTAGGGCTGGAAGAAACACTAATTTTCCTTCACCAAGGTTATGGGAGGTAACAAATCAACTTTATACCTACCAGTAAAAACTCTCAAGTTAATTAAACTTCTCAATCTCAGAATTTTTAAAAACTATTTGTTTGTTAAATCCATGATAAAAATGTAGGTCCTTTATCTCACATTGCAGTCTATAAGCAGCACAGGTATGTCTGGGGCCTTAGTTGTTTTAGAACAGGGATGACAGTTTCGTTTGTCTTCCATGAAGGACTGAACTGTAGTCCTGTAGATAACAACAGTCCATGCGGTAGACATAATACACCTAAATTTAGTTTGCTCATGCATTTACCTTCCATTCATTGACCTTTCATTGGAGAGGTAATCTGTCCTACATGTGATTTAAAGTGAGGATGGAATGAGAAACTACGTAGTCAATATGTCCATAATAGGCAATTAATAAGCGAGAGCTTTACTATTACTAGTATTATTGTTTTTACTATATTAAAATTTGCTCTTGTAACTGGTTTACTCATTTAGCTGTCTCCATATATATGGAAAGCCCTTAAGACATTTTTTATTCTCCTTTTCATGAAGGCTTCCTGGCTCTATAGAAAGCTTTAGACTTTATTTTGACAGAAATTATTTTAGTTTGTTGTGACCCATAGTTTGGAAGTTAAGTCTGTTTTTGTGGGTGTTTTTCCCCCAAAGAAAAATTTCAGTTTAACTCAGCAAACAGGGACTGTTTTTAATTCCCAAGCAAAGGCATGCATAAACAAAAACTCTAACCCCAAGAGATTCTTGATTTAGCTCTGCTATTACGTATCTACTGAATTTCAGAAATGGAGCTCAATGTCTTTGTCTATTAGGTGAAGTGTTTGCAATACATGACACCTAATGTCTCTGCCATCTCTAAAGCTACTGTTATATGACTAAGTAAAAATCACTGAACCATAAAGTTTTAAAACAATTTTAGCACCCCAGGCAGATATACCCACAGGGTAAGGATTTCAGCAAACTATCTCAATGTTATAATGGACAGTGCTGGAAAATATGGGCTCTTCAAAGCAAAACTTCACTCTGCCTACTCCTGACAGCTTTTAAAGCACTGTCTTAGTTTCTTCTCAAGACTTATTCCAGTGCTTTTCGTATAATAAGTGGGTGATAAAAAATTGCTGAATGGATAATGGTGAACCTTAGACTTGAAGAAACATAGAATTTGGGATTCTCTATCTTGTTTACCTAAACAATTTTTCAGTAATCTTAACTATTTTGTGAGAAAAAAATGCCATCAGTTGACCTCACATTTGCTTACATTTTGAAGTTCTATACTTAGATCAACTCAGTTCTCTCTCATAATCTTCATTTCTTCAGATGTTTTTCCCTTTAACATAGCTGATAAAATTTCCTTTTGCCCACACTAAATCCTTAAAAACACACAGAGTATTTGAAAAAAACTTAAGTTTTGGTATATATATATGTAAGTATTTTGAATAAAGATATGAACACACTTCTCTTAAAGCCAGATGCTGCTCGTAGGTTAAATTTTCTAGATTCAGACATTCTCTAACATAAGTAAGGTCAAAATTCTAGAGAGAGAAAATAATGGCAATGTTTTAAACTCATATAGCACTTTTCAGTCTATAAATTTCTTACTAATTATTTAATTTTGTCAGTAACCCTGAGACATAGGTAGGCGCTTCATTTTATAGAGAAAGCTAAAACAAACTAAGATTCAGGAAGTTAAGTAGCTTATTTAAGGTCACACACCTAGTTTCTGGAAAAGATATCCTCTAATTTCAAGTTCAAAATCTTTTGTGCAATACCACAGTTACCCCTGCTCTACATCTAGAAACACTACCTAGAAATATGATTAAAGTACTTTTGTTTTTATTCCTAAAATATATTAACCATATATATCAGAGATATTACATGTTGAGAATTAGTGGTATGAAACTAACAAAACCAACAAGATGCAAACTACAATCGTTTCATAGTATCTGTATCTCTCTCAACACATTTAAGGATGAATAGTTTACTAGATGATGGGTTAAAACAAACTTCAGCCAGAAGGACTCTACTGTTTATTCCATGGATATGTGATTCTCAATTGACCTCAGTCATGCGTTTTTAAAAAAAGAGATATGTTACAATCCTGAGATCAAACTAACTTTAAAGAATAGGACCTTAGGAAAATAAATCCCTCTGTCAAGTTAGGGATGAATGTGTCCATCAGAATTTTTTGTTCTTTTCATTTAAACCTGTGTTGGACAGTTGACAGAACATGTTTTTGTTTTCTGATCCCAGTTTTATTCCTCGTCACACTCCTTTTCTGCCAAACAAATGTGGGAGGGTTCAACAGAAAGAGCATTCCAAACCTTTAATCATTATGAAAAACACAGTACCTTGACCTTGTATTTTAAAGTTAAATGGAGTGGCATTATAAAAATTAAATTGGTTCTTGCTCATTTCCATATCCTCTAAAAAGCCTTGCCTAGCCTAGAGTGGATGTCCTATTTCTTTATCTTTCCTGATGACCTCTCATGCCTGCAAGTCAGCTCGTTTTTCTTTGCTGAAGACTGCACCCCACTGCTGCATGCACTCTAAAAGTTCCATTAAAATCTAGGGCATCATCACTCATTCTTATCTGCAGCGGGCATACCAGCAACTGCATGCAAACCTGTCTCAAAGGACAATATTAGTTACATACATTGTCATCCCGTAAGGAGAAGAACTCCACCTGGATCCTACCTTCTCTCACAAAGCACATCTAGCCTTTCAAACATGGCACCCCGAGTCAGTGCTATGAAAGGGTCTCTTGCAACAGCAAGCATTACTTCAAAAGCAATTTAGTAGCAAGAAATTAGCTTTTTATAGGACACCCTTTATTAAACTCGGTGTGAGGTGAGCCAGCATCCTGAATTTTGCCTCACACCCACTGAGACCACACAGGCCAAAAGCAGTTTCATTTTAAATACTGTACTACACAACAATTATATGTATTCATCCTCTGGTCTTGATGAATTCTTTCTTGGGATGGATGTGTTATTAGGATAATGAGGCTGGAGAATTGAACAACAGGCTAGGATTTAGCACTGCTCTTGTTGCCGTGAAATGTGAAGAAATCTTGATGCCACTTATTCAAGGAGACATCCCCTAACTACTGGGGATTAACTCACTGGTTGGTGACGGAGATAGGGTAGATTGATAAAAGAGCTGGGTCAAGATTAGAAATTAGGAGTACTAGCACCTTTTACTTTTTATAATATCAAACATCATTGTTTTAAATCACTAACAGGGCATTCTTGTGGAAACAACATTTGATGTCCAATATCATTTTCAAACTTTGTGACTAATTGCTCCATTTGACATGATAATATGTAGTATCACTGTTAAATGGTATTAAATAAAATACCCACATGCATGGTACTCTAGATAATTTTCCAACCAGCATGCTATTTCCTGTCTATTTTATGAAGTGGTGGATGTGCCAGACTTGCAACATTCTGAAGATTCTGATTACTTAAATCTTCCAATAAACCTTGGATTTGGGGTAGGTGGCAGGGGTGGTTCGATTTTCAATGAAACCATATGAGTCTTGGATAACTTTTCCAGATATAATAAGCCCAGTTCTCAAAGATGTAAGTTTAAAGGCAGCTAGATACCACGTCACCGTATCTATATAATAGTATCTGTCCCTCTCTGCCATCTCCTAACAAATATATAACAGCAATATTTTGTGTGGGGGGCACTTTTCTGAGAGGATTTTGTTTCCATGGTTATTTCCTGAAGCTGGCAGTATGGTACTACCAAGATGAATTTTGGTCTAAATGATTTCCCCTCAAATGTTTATTAAGCAGTGTGGAGATAAAAAATAATAAAATAAATGCTAGGAAATTAAGAAGTATGTTTCTTCAGTTACAGAATATATATTTTACATAAAATATTCTAAGTCTAAAAATAATAATGAACACAAAACCAAATATCATATTTGCAGCTTTAATCAAGCAAGTAAATGTTTTATAGAGCCTTTTGTTTAAGTGCTTGTGGTGAAATTTTTTAGTAATGTATAAATATGAATTCTCCCTTCACTGATTTATCTGAAGTTTTTAACTAGTACGGTCTCCAGAATTAAGGGGAGTATAGTGAGTTGAATCCCACCCAAATTCACATCTATCTGGAACCTCAGAATGTTACCTTATTTGTAAACAGGGTCTTTGTAAACATGATTAAAGTCATAGAGATGAAATCATCCTGGATTTAGGGTGAACCCTAAATCCCATGACGGGTGTCCTTATAAGAAGAATTTGAAAATGAATAGATACATGTATATGCATAATTGAATTACTTTGCTGTACACCTGAAACTAACACAACATTGCTAATCGTCTATACTCCAATATAAAATAAAAAGTTAAAAAAGAAGAGGAGAAGGCACAGGGAGACACACAAAGAAGATAGCCATGTGAAGCAGGAGGGAGATATTGGACTTATGCTGCCACAAACCAAGGAATGCCTGGGGCTACTAGAAGATGGAAGATGCAAAGGATTCTTTCCTAGAGCCTTCAGAGGGCCTGTTGATCTTGATCTTGGACTCCTCACACTGAGAACTGTGAGAGAATAAATTTCCATTAAGTGACCCAGTTTGTGGTAATTTGTCGCAGCGGCCCTAGGAAACTAATACAGGGAGTATGGTTGTTGTTATCCTAAATTGCTGTCTTTTAAAAGTTTGTTTTCAGCATTCATTCACTACTCAGGCATATGTGAATTTTAGCAAAGGATGCCAAATGCTGGTGGACTTTACAGATTGACTAATGGTGAAGATTAGAGGCAGAAGACATGGCAGGACAGGGGGCAGGGAGAAATCACTTTTTAAGCCAATGATCTGTTTTCCAGGGACTGTGTAGTCACCCATTATAGATGACAAAAACACCTCACTCTTGAAATTTTAACACTGTGAACCTCAAAATTTAAGAACAGAATCCTTCAATACTTGGCTAACAGTAAAGTCCTGAATCTGCCTGAATGATAAAAACACAGAGGTTATGTTAACTTAAATAGTAAAACTATTGAAGAGTTTTTCTTTTACTTGCTGTCTAATATAATGGTGTTATTTTGACGTATATTAACATAGCACTCACCAAGAACAAATGCCAAATACCGCATGTCAATATCTGGAGTTAGGCCCTTGCTCTGGCTCAGAACTATTTGCTCCTGCCCAATCGACAGCATAAGGGCATGGTGAACTTGGACGTGACTATGGGCAAAGATACACCTCGAGTAAGCAGAGCAGCTTGCACCTCTGAGAAGTAGGTGAACATAGATGTTCTCTCCTCTAACGCATTCCGTTCCCACAAAGAGTATTTAGAAATGAGAGTAGGTGACAGGAGTTGACATACAAAGCAGTTTTACAAAGAACACAAGGAGAGTAATATGAATATAGAATTGTGGAGCTTTGAAGAGAGAGAAAATAATGATTAGCATTTACTGAGTATCTACTACATGCCAAACACTGTTAATCCTTTTCTTTATACACACCTTTATTTAATTCCAAAAACAACCCTGTAAGATAAGCAGTAATGTCCTACTTTACAGATGAGGCAGGTGAGGTTCACAGAAGTTAAAGAACTTAACTGAACTTACACAGCATGTGTGGATTTAAACTGTGCTCTTCCCCTCTCCGACCTAAAGGACCTTACAATGTGGTTGTAGAACACGATGAACAGACTTGAAAGTGTTGGTGTGAATAAGAAACAAAAGCATAATTAAGTCTACAGTTTAAAAAAATTAAGTCTCAAAGTGATGTATGAAAAGTAAGCGCTATAGGAAATCAGAGGTGGACAAAAATCAGACAAGTGTTCACAGAGGAGTGATGTTTTGAGCTAAATTTGGAGGATTAGATGAAAGGAAAGGCATCAGAGTCCACGTAGGGGAAGAGGCAGGAGGACATGAAGCATGAGGATGGAAAGGGAAGGTTCTTCTAAGGAACTACAAGTGCAAAAGTTGGAAAGTCTGCTTGAACCCACAATGTGAAAATCAGAATACGTGGGTGAACTCGAGTCTCTGAGGGTTGAAAAGCCATTGATATTTTGCGGGCTGGTAACCTATATAATGAACCTGATACGTATCTTAGGAAGCTTAATAAAATAGTGGTATAGTCAGATTGGAAAGGGGGAGGTTGGGAGGCTAACCCAATCATTAAGCACGAGATGATCAATTCCGAGATACAGATAGGAACAGTGCAAGTGGAAAATAATGAGTGGAAGGAAGATATCAAGACTGCACATGGCAGGAAAGGCATAAGAAGAGATCAAAAGTGTCTGAAGGATAAGAATCAGGTAAGTTAGTCAAAGCTTTGGCTGTTATTGTTGGGGGGTGTCTGGCAAACAAAAAGTCATAGATTTAGAGAACTACTTAAGTACCTCCGTTACAGTCAGTGCCTTTTTTTTTTTTCTTATAGCACACAACTTCATTATAATTTCTTTTATGAGACATGGGGCAAAGAAGCAATATACATTTTTAAATCACTGGAATCTATGCATATGTTTCAATTTATAGCTTTTAAATGTTTTTAAAAGTTCCTTCATGATTGAATTACTTCTGTTGACTATATACTCAATGAAAGTGAGTTTATTTTTCTCTAGAGAAAACTGAAAGAAATTAAGAGTTTTCTTCGGGAGAAAGAAAAACAGGAGTCTACGGGCCTGAAAGGGTTAATGCAATTAATGCAATTTTAAAAGTCTATCTTTCTTACTCTCAGATAATAACTCATTCACTTGACGGACTTAGTTTTCTACATTTGGAGGCTCCTAGGAGTTCTTCGAAAGAAGTTGCTACAGCCTTCCAGGGTATTATAATCATTATTAATTGCAGTATTTTAAAGTTCACACCCCATAAGCTTCCAAGACAAATGACCCAAATTTATTTGAAAGGTCACAGAAATTTATTTTACTTATCCAACCACATGGCAATAAAAATAGAGAAGCTCTGATAAAATCCAGCTCAACTGTTGGTAGTGTAATATAGTGGAAATGGCCTGCTGGCTTTAGAATTAGGGGGCTGATTTCCTCCTTTGGGTCTTCCACATACTAATGGTGTGATCTTAACCATGCTACTTAATCTTCATGTGCCTCAATTTCTCAGCTGTCAAATGGGCACAATAATAATGCTTGCTTTAGCTCAGTAAGTACAAAGATGTTTTTCTACTTTTCTATCCCACGCTGTACTCCCAGCAACTAGAACCATGCCTGACACAGAGTAGAGGTTCAAAAATATTTTTAAATGAATGAATGGATAAACGAATGAATATCACAAGTATTTGGTAAAATGAAGCTCATATATTTGAATATTATATCTATTGTACCTATGATGGAAATAACTATGTAATGCTGTGTTACTGCCCATCTCTTCCCAGCTCTAGACTCAATGACATCACATTGGTAGCTTAAAATTGCCCATGCTGGCATATTTGAGCCACAGAATTTTTCAAATGCTATAAGTAAGATCCTCTCTCTCCCAAGAGCCAGTTGTTAAACATTTACCAACATACCACTGGTTCAGATCCTTGTTATCTGGCCTAGGCTTACTGTGGTCTCTTCTGTCTCCTCTATACCTGAAATACTTAAAGTCATCCAAACAATTCAGGCTTTCTGGGTCCCTGCATAACCATTATCTTGGCTTGAAATACTTCCCTCCCAGAAATACACATTGTCTTGGAGCTAACTCCAACTCAGATGCTATATCCTTGAAAACAGTCTCTGATACCCTCAAATTAGACTACGGTGCCTCTTACGTGTGTTCAGCTATCACTCAGTGGTTATCACCATGGTAATAGTATCTCAATGTACGATAATAATTACTTGCTTATTTGGGTACCTCTCCTAAGAGCTCTTTGTAGTGCAAGGACTGTCTTATTCATAGTTACAGTCTCTGTGAACAGCTAAATAAACCTAATCTAGTTTTGTCCATGCTGGCAATACACAAAAGCTATATAGGCACTCTTTGCTTGAAATAAATTTCTGAATATTAGTGGGGGAATCCATTGCACTAATCTACAAAATTAGTCCTAATGCTGCTGGCAGTTTGGCAGACGTTTACATGGAAGATCATTGGTTTACAACAAAGAGTTGATGACTGTGACAGAGCAAGTCAATATTCATTCCTGTCTGGTATTTCTGTTGTGACTACATGACAGTGACATGTGTAGTCCTCCCTGTTTGGTCTAAAAACCTTATTCATAGGACAGCCACCTACAGGGCCAGTAAGAAATGGCTCATTGAGCAAACACATTTCTTTTTCTTTTGCATCTGTGTGTGTGAAACATTCCAGATAAACACTGTATTATTCCTGCTTTTCACTCTTGCCTCACAAAGCTCAGATGTTGTACCAGCCATTACTGTTGTCCCTTAAGATCCATTTCACGTCCTCCTACAAACCACATTTCCCAGACTCATTTGCCAATTAACTTCTGGGTAGATTTGGCAAATGTGAGGGACTAGTGGAGGAAAAAGGGAGAATTCAGGGTATTTCTCCCTCTCCCTGCTCTAGAGGGTATCTTCTGGCAGTGGCCGAATCTCCTCTGGTGTTCCAGCATCCTAACATCTTGCTGGACACACCCTCCTTCTGTTTCTGCAGCCCCTGCCAGTTACCAGCTGATTCTAACTCCCACCAGATGACCTTGACTTGTGAAATCTAGTAACATCACCTGGTGCTTAAACCCTCAGCCATGGAAATGGGAGACGCTTCCTGCTATTGCTAATCCCTACGTTGTTTTATCATCTTTTTGGCTTCTCAGGCCTTTCCTCACCTATGGAGTTAACTGCCTCTATTAAACACCCTTCTTATACCTATTTAGAGCACTTTCCTTAATGATAATGGTGACGATGATGATAATGATGACGACGATGGTGGTGATAGTGATGTCTGGAACCATTTGTTATTCATGGCACTACTGTCTTCTTAGCTGATGAAAAATCAGAATATTCTGAATCATCTTTGGCTTCCTATTTCATTT
The DNA here is from genome assembly GCF_009873245.2 of Balaenoptera musculus. Lineage (NCBI taxonomy): Eukaryota > Metazoa > Chordata > Mammalia > Artiodactyla > Balaenopteridae > Balaenoptera > Balaenoptera musculus. Next base: position 27,673,935 of record NC_045806.1, read on the forward strand.
TATCCCTCAAATCTAACCAGTTGCCAAGCCTCATACATCCCGCTTCTGTTATCTTCTCTCCTTTCAATTCCTGTTCCTCAGATAGTACTCTGATATACCCTGGTGTCTTCCCTGAAACGATGCAACATCCTGCTAACCCGACCCTCTGCCTTCACCTCTTTCCCTTCTCTTTCACCAGAAGCATGGACCCCAGAGCTTATCTGAGCTAGCTTGGATGGATAGAAAGGTAGAAGGGATTATTATAAGATGTTAGGTGAAAACAATAGGCGACTCTCAGGAGAATTCAACAATAGCAGCTGCCATAAGGCTGGGCATCACAGAGAATGGAGATGGAGGTGGTCCTACATTCCGGGTATCAGTAGGAATCTTAACTACTAGAAGTTCAGGCAATTTCACTGCAGTTCTCTTCCATTATCGCGCCTCAGCTACCCCTAGATGTCTGTCTGTCTGTCTGTCTCATTTGGTTCTGCAACTATCCGGCTGCTACAGCTCACTCAGTGACTGCTCCCTCAGAATTCTGACTTGTATACAGCTTTCATGGCTACAATCTGTCACGTAATAAAAGCTATATACTTCTGAAACTGTTGTAAGATACCTGGGTTTCCCATTTCTACAAAAAGATAGAAATCTGATTGGGTAACTTATCTTTTGATGCCTAGTTCTGGGTTTCACAAACTAAGGGGTGGGCAGAGTTATGTGGGGCCCAAACCGAACCCATCCTTTTACAGGAACTGGACACAGGGCGGTTCTCTTAGACATAGAAAGATAACTAAATGTATCATCCAAACCAGGGCACTTTTGAGAGCCAAAGAGGGCATGATAAATAATTACACAAGGAAAACAAGCATAAGCTGGTACTGTTCTGAGCAAATTGCAACTTACAGTCACCATATTTAGAAAGCACTACAGGCAGGCAGGCAGGCAGGCATTGTAAATTGGGTCTATTTCCACTGGCTGGTTTTTCTACTGCTCTACATATTTACTCTGAGTATCTCTTTTTCAGTGTGGAATGGCATTCATTCCTCCCCAACATTGGCCTGATCCTGTTGGTACTGCATTTGTATGCTCAGATGTTTGTTTCTCCATGAAGCCTTCCTTGATTTATCTGGCAGAAAATGAATCTCTTTTTATAGGTTTAAATTGCACTTAAACTGTACCTTCTAGGGCCTTTTTCCCCCCTATACTATAGTTATTTATGAATGTGCCTTACCTTGTCTAATAGGCGTAAGCTCTTAGAGACCATGAGCCATATTAAAACATTTTTGTGTACCCCACATTGCCTAGCTAGTATTTTGCTCCCGGTTGGTGGCCAATGAATATTCACTAAATGAATGACTGCTGATTTCTGAAAACATCACTCTTGTTATTGTTGTCTCAAGCTCACCAAATTATTCTGGATACTGATGCCTATGAAATGCAGAAAAGATAAGAGATTGACCATATCTAGATTAGAATAGCGGTGAGGTAAACAGAAATAAGAGAATTGGAAGTTACCATATTTACATGGCCTTAAGAATGTTTAACTGGAAACAAATCACACTGAGGACATTTTGTTTCTGAAGAGAGAGACAGGAAATCACAGACAATTTAAAGAAAAAGAACACATTTACTTCTCAGTAGGTATTTGGACATACACAATTTATTCTGACAAATATCTAATTTGAATATCTCGGTTTCTATAAATGTATTTTATAAAATCATTTGCAAGTTCAATTTAATCTACATGGAAATCATAGTGCATATCAGTCTTCCTATTTTCAAAGTGCTTCCTAATGCAAAGTTTTGATATTTTAGACAACATTTTAATTGCTATTTTAAAAAAGCAGTTAAATAGTAAATTTTGATTTGTATTATTTGAGAAGCTTTATATCACTCTTCCACATTGGTCACTGGATATTATCATGTTCTTTAACTTAAATAAAGTGTCACTTTATTTTCGATTAGACTCCACACAGGACTCTTCCCCCTTTAAATACAGATTAATTTACCTAATACTTTAAGTGTAGGATACATAACAGATTTTAAGTTTGTTTAATGTTTTCAAAATAACTCTACATATCCAGGAATCCAAGCACTGGAAATTGACCTGATGGGCATCCTCCAAATTAGGGATATAAGGCAAATATGGACCTTTCAGTACAACTGTACTAGATTCATTTTAATCCCAGGACTATGCCCCCTTTAGGTGTCACATACCAGGACCACAGACCAGCTGCTTAACCTCTCTACAGCACAATTTTCTCATCTGCAAAGCAATGAAGATCCTCACCTTGCACGTCCCAGGACTGATGTGATTATTAAAAGCCAGTCAGAATCTGATACATACTAAGTATTCAATAGGGTAGTTATTACTGTAATATATGTAGAATCCTGGGTGATCTCATAGACCTCTTCCACTTCTATGGTATATGATCCCAGGTATCAAATCATATTAAAAATCAAGCCACCAGAAATCCTTATTAGTAAACAACTGTTTCAGCCACTACTTGGGACAGAAGAATGCGACTAGGCCTCACATCTTAAGGAATTTAGATTTTGATTACAAATGAATACACTGACACAATTAGCAAACTAAATATATATTTTCTATATATATACACACACACACACACACACATAGATACACATTGGTTGCTAAGTTGGATGCTGCCGACTATTTACGAGGGATTCAGGGATGGGTCAATTTATGACAGCTGAACAGAATTAACACATTTTTCGGAGTAGCGTTTGAGCTTGCCCTTAAAGCAGTGTTTCTAATACTCACTGTCCATTAAAATCACCCTGGAGGACTTCTTAAAAATCCCCAAGCCCTGGCTTCATCACAGAACAGCAGAACTTCTGAAAATGGGCTTTAGGCATTAGTATTTTTCCAAGCTCCCCATATAATACATTGTGTAATCAAGGCTGAGAACTACTGCCTTAAGGAAGGAGTAGGTGCTCCCTAAATGAAGGGGGGCAGGAATACGATCCCAGGGGAAGGAATCCCCTGAAAGAAAGGTTCGTGGAGTGATAATGTGTACTTCTAGTGTGCAGGAAATCAGCAGCACAACCGAGGGTCAAGAGGCAAGGTGAGGAGTGTTGACAAAATGTTTGGAAAGGTTCTAGTTGGGCAACATATTAAAGAGTTCTGGAGGCCAGGAAGAGAAATTTAGATCCACTTAATTGAAAGGCAAATTACAACATGATCAATTAGTATTAAAACTCTATTATTAACTGGCTATGCATACTCAAAATAACTCAAATAAGAATACTGAAGGTAAAATCAAAGCACAAGGGACAGAATATCTGACTTACGTTTTCTTTTTGGGGAGGTGGTGGTTCTTCACACTCCTGTGGTTTGGCTAAGGTCTTTACTTACTCCCAAACACCTTAATCTCTTCACTTCTACTGAAGTGTATCTCAACCATAGCTACTTTTAAAAACACCCGACGCCTAGATCGCACCTCCAAACATTCTGACTTAATTGGTCTGATGTGTGACCTAG